>NW_024885344.1:2680723-2716578 GCF_019232065.1 Centrocercus urophasianus
ACGATGCAAATTCAAGAATAACATGAACCCCAATATTACAAGTTTGCAAAGTCAAGTCATGAAGCTGAGGAAGTGCCAGAATTGCATTCTGCACGTGTCACACTCCAATTTATAGGAGGGAGATGAGGTTCTTTTAATATCTGTACCTGGCGTGAGATTAAGAAACAACGGTTCATATGTTAGTCCGACCAGTTTATTAGGATTTATAATAAACTGGTCAGACTAACATATGGCCTTGTCCATCTATGTCCCCCAGACAAAGGATTTCACAATCCTTGCCCAGGACTTGTCCATTAAAATTCTCCAGGCAAAGGATTTCTCAACCCCTGCCCAGGACTTGCCTGGACTTGAACAAGTCCATCTGTGTCCCCAGCAAACTTTGAGACACTGATGTTAACAGAATAATATCTTACAGCAAGTGTATATCACTTTCCCCCCAGGATTCTTGACTTCTTCAGTACACAGAGTGGTCAAAGAGTGAGACAGAAGGTGCCACAAACAGAAGGGATGTTCTCTGCTTTATAAGCTGACCTGAGACCTAGGATGGCTAGGTTTTATTCCAAATTCAGCTGCTAGATGTTGGGCAAAAGTTCAGTGGTAATTTAGACAGAGAAAGTGGATTCTGTTGTGAAATTCATCTTAAATCATGCTATCTTTTACCTCACTGTCATTTGAACCTTCAACTTTTTTTTTGTTTGTTTGGTTGGTTTTTTTTTCCCAAAAACCATTTCATTTCACATTGAAATGTGTCTGTTTCTCACAACCAGAGAAGAGAGCAGGCTGTTCAGTGCTAATCTGTTGTATACAATGTGCTAGGTTATTCATTCTGCTGCAGCCACGTGGCCAGTAATCTTCAAAGAGACAGAGCAGTGCCATCGCAGTGTCTCAGCCTTACACTAACACATTCCTGAGGGCTTGCAATATTTCAGTGTCTCTTGATGACTCATTCATGGCAGGCAGAGATCAGAGCAGGCAACTTTGCTGTGGAGTGGATCTTGCTATTTTTCTCTATTAGCTAAGAGGAAAACTGCCACCTTACAAACACGTTTTTTTCCCCTGAATTGTTTTCCTCCTATCTGTAGGAATGCTTGCACCTTCACTGATCGCTGTCTGATGAGAACTGCTAGCCAAAAAGCTGCAACTGAGAAGAATGACCTTTGCCAATATCAAGCTCCTCTTGCAGAAACCAATGGACAGGGAAAGAGCAAGAGAGCTAGAGAGACAGCTCCGACAGTAATGGGCTGTAATTGAGTTCTCAGCCTTGCTTTAACTGCCTTGGTGCGATTGCCTGTGAAAATTGCTCTGTTTTATGCTCTTTGTTAGGTTCTGTCAAGCCCCATTTAAAATAATGAGGCCCCTTCACTCACTTTCTCTCTGTAGAGTTTGGAGCAGACAAGAGAACTTTAAAAGAAAGAACAAAAACTCATCTGCAGAGGAGAGGGGGATGTTCCAAATTACTGATACCCAGGATCTCGCAGAGGCAGTTAGCCAGGTGTGACCTTGACAAAGGACGCATCAAACACATTATCCAGCTCTTTCAGCCAACGCCTTCTGTTCCCAGGAGGAGGAAACTTACACTAGATGCCCAATAAAGCTGCCTCTCTGTAACAGCTGATACGGCTCTTTCGTCAAGTGCAATAGCCCACAACACACGTCACGGGAACAGGATGGATATAAAGACTAATAGGTCTTAGAAGACCCTTCATAAAAGTCATGTTTGAATTGGGAGCAAAGGCAAGTGTGGAAAGAGGTGCTGAGCACTTAAAACCACTGGAGTTTCTCCAGTGGGAGCTGAAATGCCCACAATTCCTTCCGCATGTGGGACAATTCTGCTGTGACATGATTGATCACACCATCAGGTGTGTGCTGCAACTATCCATGACTCTTAAGGGTGCAATAATCTGTATGTTTTGCAAAATCCATCAGCAGATTGTGCAACTTCAGAGACTAATTAGAAGATATTTTGCCCTTACAGAACTCCTTTTAATCAGCCTTGAAAACATCTAAAATATAAACACGCTGGTTTATAGGAAATTAGTGTGATTTTTAATGAGGCAAAAAGTTTTAAAGCCATTCAATAATATCTGAGTGATTTAGAGAAATCTTTCATGTGAAGAAATTGTAGAAAAGCTTGACATATTTTCCTCTCTAAAAGTATTAATGCTTATTCACTTAGTAAAAAAGATTAATTTCAAAAGACTATTTCTTTCAAAGCAGTATTATTTATATCATTCCACTAGTTTCACTGCTGAACTGGACACTGAGATAATCACTAGTAGTGGTTCAACTACCTCTTGAACGTAGAGATTGCCATTGTGTTGCTGGAGACAAACAGTTCCAAAAAGATGGTTCAATCTATAAATATGAGGAATAGCTCCAAACGTCTGTGGTGAAAACTTGCTTTTTTAAAAGCCCACCTGATTTGGGATTTGGTATTTCTCAAACATAGCCTACTTGTCAGCTGAGAATACAGACTGGAAAATGCAAGCAACATGGTTCCATGCAGATGTAGTATTTAGGTTTAGTGAGCATGGTGGTGATGTCTCAATGGTTGGACAATAGGTCTTTTCCAACTTTAATGATTCTATACTTTTCCAGGACTTTACTCCTTTGAAACCTCTCATGGTTTCCAGTTTCAAATCAGATGAGCCATAAGATGATCCATAAAATACAGTATGATCTGTAGGAGTGCTGCTATAAGGAGATAGCTGTTGAGGAGAGACTGTTGTGAGATTGAATCTACAGAAGTTGACTAGTTCTTATACAGAGGAGGAGAGAAGGAAATGAAAGTTGATTTTTATACAAACAGAAAAAAATAGAAGCTTGGACAGAGGAGTCCATCAATGCTTCTGCAACACAAAGTACTTTACACTAGTGTATGAGAAGACACACCTGGAAACAATCTTCATTTTTCCAAGCAGAGTTTGATGTGGTTGAGGACCATAGTCGTGAAATAAAGGTGGGCAAAAGTTTAATTTCTGCTTCCCTTCTTTGTTCTAATAAGCTAAAAAATGTTGCAGTTCCAGTTGAGGTCATGATCCTACTGGTGAAATTAGGAGCTCAGGGCGACAGTGTTGAGTGGTCTAACACTTTTAGGTGAAGGAACAATTTTCTCTGTCATAGTGGAAATGAACCTCACTGTCTCTCACTTTATAAACCTGTTCTGAGAATAGGATGAATGCCTAAAACTTTATGTTCATCCAAAGGATGAGAAGCCAGGAGAGATGAGATGATAGTCCTCAGTACAGGAGAGACATGGACCTGTTGGAGTGCATCCAGAGGAGGGCCACAAAAACGTTCTAAGGCATGGAAAACCTCCCCTGCTAGGACAGTCTGAGAGAGCTGGGGCTGTTCAGTTTGAAGAAGAGAAGGCTCCAGGGAGACCCGAGAGTGGCCTTCCAGTATTTAAAGGGGGACTATAAGAAAGAAGGGGACAGACTCTTTAGCAAGGTTTTTGTGACAAGGGGAAATGGTTGCAAACTAAAAGAGGAGATATTTAGTCTGGATATAAGGAAAGCATTTTATACAATAATAGTAGTGAAGCACTGGAACAGGTTGCCCAGAGAAGTGGTGAAATAATCCCCGGAGACATTCAAGATCAGGCTGGAGAGGGGGCAACCCAATCTAACTGTAGGCGCCGCTCTTCACTGCAGGGAGTTGAACTAGATGATTGAACTTGATGAGTTCAAGAAATGTTTAGATGTTGTACTAAGGTACATTGTTTAGTGGGAAAATATTGGTGGTAGGTGGATGTTTGGACTGGATAGTCTTGGAGGTCTTTTCCAACTTTGGTGATTCTATGATTCTGTGATCTTTGAGGGTCCCTTCCAGCTCAAATGAATCTATGACTCTAGGTTTCTCTAGGTTGAAGACCCTGTGACAACCACGTAGGTACCTGGCAAATAGAGGCTTGGAAGAAATTATCACGACTTCAATTTTGCATTGGGGTTGCTTGCAATGTAGTAAGAAACCATTAGATGTCCCTTTGTGTCTTGCAAAGCTTCAGACATGACATAGGCTTTGGAACGTACAGGGCAAAGCTGAAGCTCATCTATATAGAAAGACTCAAGGAAACTTTTTGCCTGCTAGTGCTGTGCTAATACTTTGTAAATTCTTCCTGTTCAGGAAAAAATGCTCCTCTACATTTTATGGTACCAACAAATTACTGCCAGTACATTTTCCACTTATGTGAGTCCTTGCTGGATCTGTTTGCCATTGGTACACCGTTGCAGCAGTCCATGGTGTCACAGGAAAAGTGTCCTCTTGCAAAGTTTAAACAAAAGAGGTGCGACTCTGAGATAACTTTTATATTGCTCATCTGCAATAGGAAAAAAATATCTAAAATATCTATACATTTATCTAGCAGACACTGATGAGGCTGCATGAAAACTTGACAAGATGCAATATGTATCTGGAAGACTTCTTAGTTTTGCTATGGTCTGGAGGAGGGACCCTCCCTAAGATTATAAACAGCATCTTCTCTTCCCAGGAAACAAGAAGTTGAGTCTTCTCTGTTCTGGATGCTTGCTTCTTAAGCCATCATCTCCTGTGTTATCAGCAGTTTACCACATTCAGCATTTCCCTTAGGTAGTAAAAAAGAAAATGCAGTTTATTATTTAGTCATAAGTGTGGTTTTATGATCTCTTAATTGGTGAAAAGACAAGAATTGTTTGCTATTCCAGCTCCAACCACATGCAGAGTTGCAGAAAGGGACACAAGGCTGAATCTGCAAGAAACCTTGTGATAACTCATTGCTAACAATCCCCAGAGCTGCTGTTTTTCTTTCATACTGTTATTTTTTGAGTTTCATTGTGTTTTCTTCTTTCTTCCATTTCACACACTTTCCTTTTGCCTTTTCACAGAGATCCCATTACCACATCTCTCACCTAGGTTCTGATTATGTAAGAATCTGGTCATTTATTTTTTATGTTTTTTTAGTTCTCCCTTTTTCTTCTTAACTTTGTTCTATGTGAGTGAGGGCACCAGCAAAGCATTGTGAAATCCACCCTTTTAGTATGGTGTTTATTTGCCTTCTGGTCCTTACAGATATTTATTATTGGCTCTTTTCACCCCTTGGCATTTCTCAGCGTTGGCACTCAGCCTCTTTGATTATACACACCAGTCAGTGAAATTTATATTCACTGCCCTCTCATAATAATAATAAAAGGAGGGAAGGCATCTCACTATGCTATGTATCTTGTGCATTTATTAACAGCTTGGAAGGTCTGTTCAGCAGTGGTGTTGCTGATAGAGTCTTGGAACCATCAGATTTGAGACAGAAAAAGGGCATTTTTCGTGCAACAAAAATAATTTACATTCCTCATCTTGCTGACTAGCTTATTGTCAGTTGCTTTGTTGCATTTTATTAAGACAGATATCATTTTTTATTTCACCTATATTGCTCATTTACATTTAAAACTGCTGTTCATCTTGCTGTTCAGGGCTTTCTGCAAACAAAAGATGTACATGAACTATGACATAGAGGTGTCCATGGAATACCCAGAGAGCTGAGAGCTACATGTTCACTTAGCAGCATACATTAAATTCTAGGGACTTGGACTGAATGTAGTGATAGAAAAAAATAATCTGCTAGTGGTAAATTCTGTGCAAGTATTTGACCGTGTCACAGAACAACACAACCGAGGCTGCAAGCCAAGCAGAGATACAAAGATGATTTTGGCAACATAGTCAGTGCCACACAAATAATTGAAGAGTTGAATTTACAAAAATCTTTATAGGGAGTGGGATGAGGCTGCCAATCTCATTTTATTTAAATGACATCCTGACCTGAGATTTATCTGGAAAGCTAGAAAAGTATCAATTCTGCTAGGAATTTCCAGTATATCTTTCATGTGAGTGTTCACTGCAGCAGTGAGGCAAGAAGGTGTGGGCTTAAGATACCCGTTTGTTGCAACATATCCAAGGGATGAAATCTACTACCATATTATTAGTAATGGACCTAACTTAAAAGGCACTTTTGCCTCTCTATAACCAATGATTTTCCAGAAGAAGCATGACTTTGGCCATGTAGGAACTAGTGCATAAAAGCCTCACTAGCACCCTAACTGGAGATGTATTACACTTTCTTCATTCTTTACACAAACTGTCCTGTACTCTACTCAAGCTTGTAGCCATAAAACAGCAGTTAAATTAGATGGTCAGTACATACTAGATTCAGTGATAGAATGGCATTTGCAGAAATGTGAAGCCATGCTGAGTTCCACATCTTTGACTCTGAAGCAAGGGAGCTCTACTTGCCAGTAAGTTGTCGTCTCACATTGTCTAATGACCCAGGGGCAGAGTGCCAAGATCTGTAGCTGCTTTTCTGAGTTGTGAGGCAATGAGGTGTTCAGGTCCTGGAGCATGAGCCTAGCATGCAGACAGAAGAAAGGGGAAATGTCAAAGACTGTGTGAAGGGAGTAATATGGGAGTCTTCTTTTCTTCCTACAAGAGCAGACTGATCAGTTTGAATGTTCAAGAAAATTCCCTTCCTATGGTCATGAAATCATAAAATCATAGAATGACTTGAATGAAAGAGCCCTTTAAATGTCATCTAGTCCAACTCCCATAGTATGGTAACTGATCCAGGACTGTAGGAAGGCAGAAACCCACTGGAGGACATGAAAGGAAAGGGAACTTCAGGATAGAAAGAGCTGCGCCTGTAAGCAAGGAGACTTGAGCAGGTAGTTGAAGAAGTTGGCAAGTTCCCCTTTAGCTGGAAAGAACTCTACTGGTTCAGATTCAAGGAGTTTCACAGAGAATACGAGGAAGAAATGTTTATAGGGAATCCACTTAGTTTTTAACTGCAATCTGAGTTATAGTTTTCTTTACTTGGGTATTTTTCAGAGACATGGAAAGAACACTTGAGCTCCCAACAGGAAAATCTGGGAAGCAGAAAACATCTAGTGGAAAGGCTTTTCTTTGCTATGAAGTGCTTGGCACAACCTACTTTACATGCCAGCCTGAAAGAGCCTGTTTCTCATGCCTTTGATCCCAGTTTTAATTAAACTCCACTCAGTTCAGCAATCTCAGTGGTCCTCAAGGGAGGCAGTGCAGCAGCCTGTATGATTCAGGGGAGAGGTGAGAATCAGAGGAGAACGGTAGAAGTTTCTCTTCTATTTATTTGGGTTATTTTTATACTGCACTCATCAAGAAAGTACCAGTATGCCTTCCGCTTGCACAACAAGCACAATTAGCATCCTGTGACTGTGTCTCTTTCTCCTTCCCCCCACCCGCCTGTGCAGTGAGAGATTTTGCTTTTAGTTTAATACTTTATATGCAAAACTCCAAGCTTATGTGCCTTCTGTACCTCTTACTGAAGATGGTGCATTGCCAGTGGCTGTGCCAGAAGCTATCTGGCTACGTGAAACATCTTTGCACTTCTTCTTTGAAATAAATAAATAAATAGTGAAAGCTACCAGCATAATTTGTGCCTGCAAGAAAGATACATTTCCCAATAGTGCTACTGAAGGGCTGGGAACCTTGTCGGTATGATAAGTGAGAGGAAGCCAGGGAGATACTTTTGATGAGTGGCAGTGGTGGATCTCCTCCCAAGGATCTAATCTTCCACATGGCAGTGAGGCAGACACAAAAGCAAGGTTGAAATACAGCAAAATGAGAAGTGAGACTTCAATGTACAACTGAGCAAAGCTTTTTTTTTTTTTTTTTTTTTTTTTTTTTCCCCTGGCCTGTGAATAGGAGGAATACTGTAGGCCCCATATGCCTGCCTCTTCAGAGCCATTTGATGTCTAATTGCTGCAGCAGCTTTGATGGGCTATGATCCCCACTGCAGCTTTGAGACAAAGTAAAATATGAGTGAAGTAGGAACTCATTGATTCTGGTACATAATTCATAAAGCTTCTATGTAAAAGATCCAGTTCACAAATTCCAACGTGATGAAATATTCAAAGGGAGATAAATATATTTGCAGGTATTAGACTCCTTGGCACTTAAAATCTCTTGGGACATCGTGCCAGAGAATTCATAGCCACGCTAATCACTCTGTGATGTGCATACCCTACCAGATGAGGAGAGCTAAGAGAACAGCAGTGAGGGAAGGGTGGATGGCCCCAAAAGCAGTATACAACAGTGGCTGGGGAAGGGAAGGAGTTGTGTGTTCTTCTGAGGGTCTGCACTCAAAGGTGGAGTAAAGAAGAAGTCTGGGAAAGTCCCCAGACCACGATCTCTCTGTGCAGATCTACTTTGCTCCAACCCCAGGGGCGCACCAGAGTGTATGAGCAGGTTCTATATGAGAAGGGCAGGGCACCAGCCACAAAATGCGCCTGGCTGATAATGATTTCTCCAGTATATCCTCACAACCATGAAGAAGTGCAGGAGGCTGTGGGGAAGCTGTTTGGGAAGCCTTAGAACATGTGGTGACTTTATAATCAAGTGTGTTGCATTTTGCCTACCATGAGGTAGTATAAGTGTGTGGAAAGCGTTTGCCAGTTGAAAGATGAGGGATGTTTGAACTGATAGAGTTCAAATGCAAAATGACTGAGAAGAATGGAAGCCATTGAGCTACAGCCTTGAGGAGCAAGAAAGCAGAGGGAAAGTATTATGTCAGAAAGTTATCTAGATTCCAATGACCCAAGGGCTTACTGGTGTCTTTCAGTTTATGGACTATCCTATGCTCACATGTATATACAGAAGGAACAATTTAAGTCTTCTCATGCCTAGAATAAAGGTTCTTTCCCATGTCCAATTATTGTTATTATTTTTAAATTCAGACTCTTAAGATTGTGCATTTAGCTGTTTTCTGATTGCTCTTTTTGAATAGGGGCTACAACTTAGTAACAAATGATGTCAAAATGAGAGGGCCAGTCTCTGAAGTAATATCCTAATGCTTATAATAAGCATGAACTTCTCTTACTCTGCTAAGTGGGTGACTGAGAAAATGAGAAGCACAAAACAGAAACTATGAGAAATCGGTATACCTATAGGGAAAAAAAAGAAGATAACGTGAGAAAGATTTTGCCGGTGTCACTACTGGCTCTCATTAATTAGCCTGCCACTCTAATTGGTAGTTTTTCCCAATAATATTAAAGGAATCACCTTTTTATCAGTTCCCTAGCCAGTTCTGGATTTGGCTTTCCACTGGAACTCTGAGCAAAAATCCACCACAGGCTTGGATTGAGGTCCATATGTTTGCTGCTATGCATTACTAGAAGTATATACGTAACTATATAGTGGAAACAAAGAAAGAAAGTGGTGCTCTGTCTCTAACAGCCACTGAATACCAAGAGATGAGGGAATCAGTTCACCCCTTCTGCTCCAGATCAGCAGAGACTGAATCAGCTGATATTTGATTCAGAAAGTGAGTAAATTTCAAATAGCTTCACTGTTGATTGGGGAAAATTGTACTATTTCTACAAAGTCATGCATTTCTACATATATTTTTTTCAGGTGTGTTTTATTTTTAATTTAAAATTCTCATTAAACTTATTTTAAATGTCAACCACCTCCAATGTTCAGATTTCAGCCCTCAGGAGTGGAAAAGCTTTTATAAGGTCAAGAATCAGCTGTAGTAGAATTGCAATCAATGTCTCCAGGAAGACAAAGATTGTCTTAGTTGCTTTTTCTCCCCTCCTTTCATTATTAATGCAGCCGATGGGCCTAGGGTAAAGCCAAATAGGAGCAGAAAATACTGTTGCCAAACATCTTAAAAGGTTTTTGTGTGGAGCATTGAGAGTTATTATATTTCCAGAGAGCACAGAACCATTTGTTTATCTCTTCGGTAGTTATACTCTTTCATTCAGTTGCAAGTTGTTTATATTATTATACTAATGGCAACAGATCCATAGAGAGACTATTTACTTTCAAAATCTAGTAACCTATTTTCCCTCTTTTTGTATATTAAGGTATTAGGATGCAGACTGCAGGGTATGCCTAGAGGCTAATTTAGGAAAAAATAAAGGACATTAGTCTTCTCAGCATTTTTCCGTAGCCACTGAAGGGAGAGAGCTCTTCTAAGTGACCAACTCATGGCATTTAACATTAAGTATAACTGTTCTCTCTCCATAGACTATAGAGGGAGGCTGTCCAGCCTTATATTAACATTATTCTTGTAAATACCCCCATGACTAGAGCATTCATCCACACAGTGACATTGAGGAAGGGTAAATCCAGCTTTAACCACCAAGAGCATGGATTAGTTAAACTGTGTTAAGTCCTCACACAGCCTCTGGAAAATGAAAGTGAATAAGCTGAACTGAATAAAAGCTACTCTTGTTCCAAGGAAGCATCTATCACCAGATCTGAATGAAGTTAAATGAGATTTGAAAACAAATGCTTTTTTTCCCCCCCAAATATCTCCCAGACAGTTTTTCCTTGTTATCAGAGGGTAGATCACCTGCTCTAAGTTTTCAGCCTGTTTTGATGTGCATTACTTTTTCCATGGACAGGTCTTGAGAATCTAAAGCTTTCACCTTGCAGCTGATATCTCCAAAGCTTTAGCTATTGCAGTGGAAACTGCAAAGAGGGATTTCAGTTGCCAAACCTCTCCAACTAGTGTGAGAGCAGTCACAGGCATTAATCCATGATCAAATGAAAGAGATTTTTTTTTTTTTTTGTCTCTCATTTTGCTATAATTAAGAAGGAAACACAGTGTCTTTCTGTTGGACAGACTTTGCAAAGTGCTGTTTCTCTGCATTTTCCCTGGGAAATGGTTTTTACCTGAACAAAAACTTTTCCTTTGTTGATCTTTATATCTGGTCCGAAAACATTTAGTAGGCATAGACAACAGTTACTTTGTGCACAACTCAAATATTTTACTTGTGACTTTAACTAAAGTCACATAACTTTGACTAAAAATGCAAATAAAATAATGTCATAGGCTAATGCAAGTGGTGCACAGAGAAAGCTGTTTTTGAAACAAACTTAAGCTGATATAATTGCAGAAGGTTTTTCAGGTCAGAAATGTGGTGCATACTCGGAGCTCTGAGTTACTGCAGAAGGAATGGAAAAGGAAATGAAGTACTGCTCCCTGCCTGCTACGGTTACAGCCTCTTCCTTACAGTTCACCTAATGGTATTCATCCTGTCTTTCCTTCCTTTGGCAATCTGTCTGTGGACGAGCATACAGATGTTCGCTGTAATATTTACAGAAGCATTTCTGCTCATCTTAATCTTCTCTGAAAGCTCTTTAAATTGCTGTGGAGAGGAAGAATGCTGTTTGGAAGGAAACTGATTTAGGATGCCGTAAGGTAAAATTTCTTCCTAGTACATTCTACATCCCTTTATTCATCAGAAGGAAAAAAAAAAAAAAAAAAAAAAAAAAAAAAAAAAGTGGTCCATGGATAAAATACAGAAAGTACTCCTGCTCAAAAAGTAGGAGCTAAATAGAACAAATTTACCTGCAGATGATTGCAGGTGAGGAGGACCTCCTCTGAATCGAGAAGCAGCACCCAGAAAACTTGGATAAAATAAATCTTATGCTGCCATCTGACATTGGAACAGGGCTATATTAGTGGTCAGCATCTCACATATTGCTATGAAAATGAACTCACCACTGATTTGAAGTTCTTCTGAACAGAGAGAGACAATTTTGCTTTCAGTGTTTTTTAAACCTGTGAGGGTCAAAAACAAGGTCTGTGAGAGAACCATCAGTCCGACACAATGGAATGCACTGAAGGACTGATGCCAAATATCTCAGGACGATCAGCTGTAGCACTGAGGGCCCACCTATATTGCATGGGGGCTTTTGGAGGAAGCTTTTGGTGCATTAGATAACTTTCACAAGAAAGAGCATTGATCAGCTGCATGCAAATAAATAGAGAAACAAATCTTTAAGAAACAGAGAGAGAGAGAGAGAGAGAGAGAGAGACTTGTGACATCAAAAACATTCAGTAGGGCAAACAGGCCGTGTTTTCCTTTGATTTCCACACTGGAGATGACTACTTGTTAGGAACAGGCAGAAGACTGCACCCACACAGGCTGGACAAAAGATATGTAGTAGGAAGTAAGGTGAGAATTAAAATAGTGACCATGTTAACTGTGGATGGACAGAAAAATAATATTTTTGAGGGATATTTTACAAAAAGTAGCAATATTGGAGGACCTACTTGTTTACTATCTTGCCCCGTGCTATTATGGCACAGATCTCCCTATTCTCTGTCTGACATATTGTGGCACATCTACATTCACATTTGTCCAGAAATAGTTAGAATCACAGACAAAACAGAAATTATACAAAAAAAGAAAAAAAAAAAAATTGTAGGGCCTTAATTTTTGTGCCAGCCCTCATGATGTGTTTTCGTTTTCATAGTGGCTTTGTTGTAACCTTGGGGAATGTCATGCTGCTTTTAATTCCACACAAGATCAAGATGAGCTGTCAGTTTCCACCGCAAGACTCTGAGCTTAGAAAGAAAAGGTTACCACTGAAAATTTGGAAAAACAGCCAAGTACAAGATCTGCTTATTTGTGCCTGAAAATACTGGGGAAAGAGACAATCTGGAAAGATTCTTCTCACCTAACTTCCATTTGACTGAAGTGTAGCATCTACAGGGCAGTTGGATATTTCTGACTTAATGACCTTGTGTGCCCTTTGTAGCTAACCAAGACCTAGTCAGTATAGTCAGTGGAGACTTGACAGCAGTTGTTCTTCCCAGCTTTTCACAGAATATTTTCCAGTACTCCCAGAGGCCTCTGGTATGTTGGCCATTCTGAACAGACACATTAAGAATCATGCTTTGTCCCAGAGAATTTCTAGTTCAGTTAGTCAAGATATAAAAAAAATGTGAGAAAGGCATTATTATCATGTACTACAACTGTGTTATTTCTTTCCTCTCGTTCCTATGTGATGTGAACTGCATACAGATTAAATTCAAGCATGGGAGCATCAGGAGGATGTGAAATAGCATTATTTGGAACAGAATTCTGATGGAAAGTGTGCAGTGCATCACTAACTGTGGAGAGATACAGCCAGCCCTTCAGCTCACTTTTCATCTTGGGTCAAACATGTACCCAGATTCTTCATGGAAAAATGCAGTGCATTTGTTTCCAGCAAAACAAATTGATGGTTCATGCAAATGGTCAAATTTCAACAGTGTAAAAACATGAACATATGGAAGATCAAAAAACCACCCATGCTTATACATGTAAGCTTATTGCACATATAGAGGTGAGGGAATATAGAAATAAGGGGACAAAAGGTCTTCTGTGCTAGAAATAATGGAAAACGATTTCATACTGCAGAAGGAGAGATTTAGATTGGATATAAAGAAGGAGGTTTTACAGTAAAAGTGATGAGGCACTGGAATAGGTGGCCCAGAGATGTGGTGGATGCTCTATCTCTGGAGACATCCAAGGTCAGGATGGAGGGGCTCTGAGCATCCTGATCGAGCTGTGGGTTCATTGCAGGGGATGTGGACCAGATGGCCTTCATGGGTCCCTTCCAACTCAACTGATTCTTGGTTCTATGATTTTAAGGCAATAGAAATAGATTGAACTTCATCACAGTCTAACAATTTACATAAGATAAGAACATGCACATAGAGAGTTACAGATGATATGTAAAAACTCCATAGGCCAGCAGAAGCTGGACATGTGTCTGATAGCTGAGATTTATGAGGAATTTATGTAGAAATATTCATTTGTCTATTGCCACATCTTTGTATAGTGTGTATCTTTGTCCATGATTGATTCCATCAGACATAAGTTAAAATTATGGCCCTTTTAGAGCAAAATATGCAAATTACAAGCAGAACAATGACAGGAAGAATACTCGTTCCTGGTTCCTGTGGAACAAGTGAGTAAAATTGCTTACACAGAAAGTAAGACTAGATGTCCTGATATTTGCTAATGGCCTTATAATCCATAAGACCTGAACACCTGAGCAGGATAAGAAAGATAAAAATCAAAAGAGGAAATCTTGTTCATTAGTCTTGACAAATTTAATTCACTTTTATATATGGATGACAATAACTTCCTTCATCACAATTGGATAAATCTGATTGACATTTTTGCTACAGTGAAAGCTGGATGTAACTTAGCAGTACCTTGTCTGAGCTACTGCAGTAAAAGTGTCAAACTGAATTTTTTTTGGAGGACTTTTGATACAGCTTTCATAGAAGCCAGAGAACAGCAGTGGGAATACAGGTAAAGATGGCTACTCCACTTTCCTTAGGCCACAGACAAAATTAATTCCTCACGAGTTTCTTTCTGATGGAGGTGAGTTTCATAAAGATCATTTATATATTTACATTCATTGTAACAAGCTCAAGTGACAGAGACTTAGAGTGAAAAATGTTAATAACTGGATAGGCTTATCTGTATTTATATTTTAAGTGTGTATGTGGGAGGTAGGGATACAGTTATTTTATGGAAGAGTGTACCATTAGATCTAGCAGAGCATAGTAAGAACCTTACCTTGTGTTTTTTGAGAAATTATCTGTGTTTTCTTCCAGGATGAGTCTTTGTTATGCATCAGATGATCTACAGTATAACCATATACAGAACAATATTAAAAGGTGGATGCTTGACTACTTGAATTTGTACTTTGCTTTTGTGAATTAGCTAGCTCAGTTCTTTTTAAAATGCTCCAGCATGTCAGCACACACTTTATAACCTGGATATATTTGCCAAAAGAATTCAGGAACCTCCATTCCACTGACTCTCAGTAAAGTTTAATCTCTCAGGTGTCTGTTGTTTTATAAACGAGACTTCTGATCCTCAAAGATATTTAATCCTGTAACTTCGGTTCGTTTGAATGGAAATATCTTTGAGGATCTGAGCTCTAAATCTAAGCAAGTACATTTGACATTGTTATTCTGAATTCTACCACTACAGACATATCTTCAATTGAAAGTTAATTCAGACTACAGTAGCATTTGAAGTGTAATAAATATTCTGGAATAATTCTGTGAATGCAAGCACACAACCTGCCTGCAAGTATGGTAGTTTAACAAGTCACTGACTTTTGATCAAGCCACACTAAACCTCCACTGGGACAATCTGTGATCATTCTGCTTGCAAGGTGATGAGGCTTAATACTGATCATCAGTTGATAGTAAGAAAATCTGCGCGTTTATAGTTGATTCCCTGCCCATACCCTGTATGCGGATATGCTTGCTGAGTGTCCACATGTAGTATTTTACCCCTATTCAACTAAATTACCATCCAAGCAGACTATATTAAAGCGTAGTGAGGCCGAGTTGCTCTTGAGTAGGGCTGTACCTAAATCAGTCTTTCAGATAAAATGCTAGGCACCTATTCTACCTTAGACTTCTTCTATAGCTTCTAAAAGTGGTGGAGAGATATTGCCATGCCTACAGGCAATTCATCCTGTTCTAAGACAGCATCTAAGAGAGTCACTATCTGCTTGTGACCAGGATGCAGTGACACTTACTGTTTAGAGGCAAAAGTAAGAAAGATTAATCCTGTCTTAAGTGTAAAAATGTTCTCAGAAGTTGTGGAATAGGTTTTCCTAAGTAATTTCATGCACGATGCAGCTTTAAGTCTCCCTTAACTAACCACAAAGATATGTAAAACACCAGATATGACAGTCAGTGCATTTTTTTCTAAAACTATGAAAAAGAAGAAAAAAAAGGGTTAGTGGGTTGTGGGAAATGTACTGTGGTGTTCTTACATACTGTGTAATATTTCAAGAATTAAAATAACAGAAATTATTTAAGTAACGCATGCCTAAATATCGTATGTTGCCTGCCTAAATACTGTATGTTGGTACGGAATTTCTAAAAAGAATGCTGGAAGTATCATCATAAAAAATCACTTACTTATGATATTTTCTCATTTACATAATGCTATATCTCAAGCTTCCAGCTGTGAATCGACAAATGGATTCGCATGAGGAGATTTAGTTTACTGAAGTGTTCAGCTTGTGTCATGTTTTTATCCTAGGATGATTCATACATATTAGTTACCTAACGGGAAAGTATGCCTTCCATTAACAGTTTAGAAAGGTTAAAAGCTGTAGAGTTAAGGTATTCATTTGAGGGGTCAAACAAATACTTAAACTCTAACCGCAATTCATTACAGCTGCTACCTTTTTGCCACCAGATGAAAAATAGAAGTGAGTTCTTTTAAATTCTGCTCATCAACATGCACTGCAAAAAAGAATTTATCTTCTTTTTATCACTAAAGAATCAGCGCTAAGTAACGTTGTGGGACTGCACTGAATTTCACAGTGACCCAATAACTTCTGTCACACAGTCTTGGAGCAGTTGAGAAGCAATTTAATGCATTTGGCAGGTTACACTGTGCTATGAAGGAAAGGCCACACACACTTCCTGACCCTGTGCCCATGAGATTCAACCTCTCCTTTATTGGGTTAATAAAAATACAAATATTGTCAGTGACCATAAATGCATTCATCCTTTTTAAGTTCCAATCCCTTCACTGGTTTGGTGGCTTTCTCTGACAATAAACTACATCTACAAATTATTAATGTATTATTAGGAAACATTTGTATATGATTTCAAAGGTTTACATAATGCACACAGGCAGGAAAAATGTAAAACTGATTCTGATCCCATGATCTTCAGCCATCCTGCAAGGAGTATCTGGCAAGGAAAAAGAGAATACTTTACTTTTTGCAGTGTTGACTTCCACAGCTCCAGCTTTGGGAAAGCATTTGTGTCTGTGGGGCAGAAATGATGAATACTGCAGTGCCATCAGCATGGACCGTTTGATGGGTCTGCTTGCAATGGCAATTTAAAGCTCTCTGTCCAACACCAGAGGACATGTGGAGGTCCTCCACAGCCCCAGAGGTGGATGAACAGTCAGGGGACTTTGCCTGTTGTTGAAGATCAGTGTTGGACCAAGTTAAAAGATAGGAAGCCCTGGAACAACAAGCCCACAGTCTCATCCAGAAGATTTCACAGCAGCAAGGAGAGTGTCAGCTGCCCCTGTTGGAGACTGTATGGAAAATTTAGGCATATATATTAAAGGAGGAGAGCCAGATGAAAGGTCTGAGGCTGTTTAAAACTACATGTTCCCTCCCTGTGTTGAGTGAGCTCCCTGGTGAGCTATACTGCAAGCTCTTACAGCAGCATTTAGGATCATGGAATTTTCCCAGTAACCAAGCACGTACCAAGCAATCTTCTGGGCTAGTGGTGGTAGTATGGCTGCCATGTTGCTTTCCCATAGTCACTCTTAAACCAAGGTGAGGAAGGCTATGGTGAAAAACTCCACTAAATCACGGACTTTCAAACTCTTCCTTTGGGGTACTGGGTACTCAAAGGTTGGGTAAGGAATGAGTCTATATGGCTCACGTTATCTCTTGAGGCAGAGCACAATGGTACTATGCAGTTACCTTGAAGTCATCATCATCTCAAGGGAGGTAAAAGCAAAAGCAAATAAAGAATATATTTATTTATAAAATCAAAAAATAAACTCTATGAAGATTTAGAAATATGAGACAAAACAGAAAGAAAACTATATTTAATCTACTTATTCTGAGATTAAATCTAAAGATTGATCTCTTTCCCTGTTCCCAGCTGACAAGCTGTTAGGCGTTTACTTAACCCACGTGGTTAGGAAATCAGTCCTTGGGGACAATCTGCGTCTTAACTTACATTTATAGGAGATATCCTTGAGCTAGAAAAGTATGTTAAATTTTGTATCTAATTGCTCCTGTCAGCTTTCCTTGGAGCTATATGAGGATTCTTAACTCCTTTTCTCTCCTCATCTCTTCCTCTCAAAGATTATTCATCCTTAATTTCCTGACTTTCTTGTAAGTATGTAAAATAGCATCTGCATTTTATTCAAAAAGATTTTTTTTTCTAATCTTGTTGAGCTTAGATATAAGATTATTCAATAACAGAGAGGTGATGGCAAGTTCGAGTGATTGTTTTCTACTTTCACTTTTATGATTAAGAAATAGATCCAAATTTCTCTCTCTCTTTTTTTTTTTTTAAATAATCCTAGCCCAATGTTTGGGCCAGGACCCTTTTCTTTTGTTTGATTTGTGGTCAAATTGAGGATTTACATTTTCTATGCCCCTATGAATAGCTTCGTAGTTTTCCATATGAACTCATTGCACAGAAATAAGTATTCACCACTGCTGCTCAGACAACTTTACCTCTCTGGTGCTCTTCTACCCTGGATCTAAGCTGTAGCAGTCCTACACAAAAAGTGAGCTTACCACTGCAAATTACCTTTGTTTTCCATGTGGCCATATAAAATGGGAGGATTAGCACTTGCAAGATCAGCTCTTGCTTTAAATATTATTATACATCTTGTATATCATTGCTTCAGTTTGAAGGTGGTTAGATGCAAATTCATTTCTGTAACAGAAAAAAAAAAAGAAAAAAAAAAAAAAAAAAAGAATGGGCAGATAAAATAGCATATATCAATTTATTTCACACAGGCTTCCAAACCAGCTTGATACGGAAAGGCTCCAGGGCTCTGTTGGTTTGTCTCACTGCAGCCATCTAAAGTCATCTGGGATGTCCTATGTACTCTGCCTGGATTCCAGCAGCTACTCCAAGGTGTCCCTCAGGTCCTGCACAATATCTTCCAACTCTCTATGATTGTTCTGACTACCCAGGGGCATTTCAAATGTGCTTATGCTGAGAAGGGTGAATGAAGTGTTCAATATCTATGACATGCATTCACTCAGAACAATGACTTTCGTTATCCGTATACTCTTCTCATCTTTCTTCTTCTGCTGTTACTCAAAGATTCCTTTCCAGAAACAAGAACCAAATTCATGTCTTCTGTATCTAAACAATGACTACTGTGTACAGGCTGTCCTTTTGCAGGGTCCTTCTGCAGTATCAGTATTATCTGATCTGCAAGAAATCTTAGGCCTTGCGACTCAGCAGGATGGGTGAAGAAGGATTGAGCATGCACCTGTAAAATGTACAAGCTGAATTAAGACAAAATTGGTCCTGAACAGCAATTATCCCTTTGCTTTTCTTTGAAATATCTCCACTCTTCCTGCCTTTCCCTACCTTCATTTCATGCTACTTGGAGCAAGATTTATTTTCAAGAAAAAGTAGTGAATTATGGCCACAGTGCTGCAGCCTCTCAGACCTTATATATCATGGAAAGCTCTTTACCAGCGATGTATTGCTAAGAGTATTTTTGCAGAAACTTTAGCTATTCTGCAGGGATTTCTTTAGAGCACCACAACACAAGGCACAGTCCAACACTGTGGTGCTTGTATGGGTGTGTATCCCTTCTTATTTCTTCTCACTCTGCCCAGATTGGAGGATGTATTTCTGTGTTCTAATGGGTGTCAAACCAGTCTGGAATTCTTGGCAATGACTCATAATCTCTGCCAAGCAAGAATTTTGAGCAGAAATAAGTTTTTCTTCTCTGAGAGCTGCTGAGGAAACAGCCTTACCCTAAATCTTAAGTAACTCTAGAGAGGTACTCTTGGATGTCCCTCATGCGTCTTTGTTCCTCGCTTAAGGTAGAACTGCTTCTGATTCAAATCTCACTTTCAAAAAGGAAAAATATAATACATACATATAATACTGCCTTTTTGGATTGTTCTTATGTGACATTCAGGACTAATGTAATGAATGCCAGAGCTATCCACCTATCACTGTGATCTCAGGCTCTACTTTGTCTTGCCCCATCTGGCTCCTGTAGCATGAAAGATTGCATTCAGAAGACAGTGACTCTCTGGAAAGACCTATACTTGCTTTGTGAGAGGTCAAGTACTCAGGTGAGCAGGCAGCAGCACCTGAGAACAGCAGGCTAAGGGCTTTGCCCAGCAACAATTTCTCGTGACACAGCAAGCCACAGAGCTCACTACAAAAATGACCTATATAGATGTTTCATCTTGGCCTATAGTTGCCTTCTGCCAATGTTTTTCCTGATTACTGGATATAAATTTCCTTTGGGATTCCAATGACTATGACAATTGTCTGCTGTGTTTAGATGGCACAATTTTAGTGGGGGAGCAAGCCTGAGCTCTGCCCCTGACCATGCTGCGGCTCCACATGAATCTATCTCCATTTCTCTCTTGAACTATGGGCTCAGAAACATAGCCTTTGCTTTTTCACTCACTCAACCGCAGGTCTGACCACTCAGCACCAAGAGAGGGCATGGGGTTAATTTCTTGGGGATATTTGGAGAAAATCCTTCATAAAGCTGTGGAGGAGGGTAACGTACACCCAGGGAATATGATCTTCAAGGCTTTTTTGACTTTCTAAAGGCTGCGGCAGAGTGGGAAATGACATGCTGCCTTTCCAGCTACTACCAGTGAACCAAGCACCTTGTTTCACTTCAGTTTAACTAGCAACATTTGATGAAATGTTCAGAAAGATTTTTTTCCCCGTATTGAAAATAAACACACACAGTATAACTTGAGAAGTAGCAATATAATGCCAAATCTATCCCCTTCACTTTGTCTTGTTTTATGACCACTTTTAACCAGCTCAGTATTACAAAAATTAGGAGCCAGACAGTTGCAAAAACCGTTTGCATGGCTGTAGTCAAACTTGTAGAAAAATGACATCCTCACCAGAAAAGTCTGTGATGCAAACAGCATTTCTGCTGAATTCTCAACAGGAAGAAGAAGCTGTTTTTGTAAATTACTCATTCTCTGAGCTGTCCCGATCAATGAGATATTGCCTGGGAATGCTGAGAAAAGGATTCTTGGGCTGCATAATGGAAAGTGGCCTATGGTCACAGCAATTAGTCTGACATCTTTGCCAGCGTATGACTGCATAGAAAGCACATTTCCAAAGGAGTTTAGCTGTCTGCACTGTGCAGCTTTGTGAAGTTCTGGCTATTTGTTGTTGTTGTTCATTGCCTTGATAAGCTCCTTTGGACAAAACCTGATTTTACATATTTAGTCCTTTTAGTATTAGATTTAGATAGCCAGAAATATCTATACATAAAAAAAAAAACAAACCAACCTAAAAATGAAGGAAGAATGTTGTTTGTCTGATAGTATTGTTCATCTGAAGAATGTCCAACAGGAAGTTACAGAAAGATGCAAATCAGAATTAAAAAAAAATAAATCTAGATAAAGATATTAATAATTGCAAATCAATCTTAAAAACCTGATTTGAGAAATCAATCAACTGCAAGTCAACTACATTCAAATGCATAAAGCACCGAGAGAAAGATACTGGTCAGATAGTTGACTTGTTTTGCTTTTCTGTTTCTTGTAGTGGATATGACAAACACATTATCTGCAGATGAATTCATAATGATAAAAAAACTTATTACATAGCCTGAAAAACAAATTATTAATGGCAGAGCACAGAGTAGAAACTTTCTCCTAAAGAAGTGGGTAAGTGAAGTGTTCAGCAAACTGAATTGCTGGGGAGGAAAAAGGGTTCAGTTACTGGTCTGTTTCCTGTTCCCTTTCTTCGATAAGTTCCTGCAGAAATAATGACCTCTTGCCATTGTTTAGAAGAGTCTTTTTGCCTGACTGAAGACTGGCATTTTGTGATTTCCAATATCTTCATGATTTAGAAAAATGCCTTTGTGATATAGGGTGTCATACAGGGAGAAATGTTGGGACAGGAGCTCTAAGCTTACTAGTAGATACTCAGGCACACCAGCAGAGACAACACAAGATATCAGGTCTGCCTACCCCAGTCTGAAGAAAAAGCAAGCATTGTGAAATGGGCTATCTGTGATGACAAAGGTCCTTCACCAAATGCATAAGTTAAGTCAGCACTCACCTGCTCCTTCTAATCAAATTGCCTAAACTGCATCTCCTAAGCTGGCTGCTCCCAGCTGGAATCAAGAGATTCGGAGTTCTGCTCTCACCGATCCCTACCAGCACCTGTGGAATGCAAGCACCTTTGTACTGTGGGGCTTTTAGTGGCTCAGGAATTGTACCCAAATAAGAAAAAAGAACAATCAGGCAAGAAATACAGCTTTATTTTCAGAACATGATCTGTCAGCCTCAGAAAGGCTGTAAAAATAAGTGGAGTTTTATACTGTTCCAGGCTCTGGTGTGTCTTTTTCCTTGGATATTCTCTTCCCAAGAAAAGAACTTAGGGGTGTTAGGAGAAGATGGGGTGATGCCAAGTACTTTTAATTGGCTTATTCAGTGAAGAAGTTTCTGTTGGGACATCCCTTATGTTGCAGACCTCCACACAATCCCAGCCCAGTCCACAACACCTTATGCTTTCAACTGTGACAATATGAGCTAGGGAAAATAGAGATGCTGTCATCCAACAGTTCCCCTCCCTTTTAAGCGCTGAACTTCCTAGAGCTATGTCAGGAAGCGGTTTGGGATAATTTGTCTAATTTGTATTTTATCCTCTGGCTCTCCTGGGATATCTGATTTTCTGAGTTCTCAAGGAGCAAATGACTGTTTTAGCTTTTTCTCTTTTCCCATTAAATAAAAAAGAAAAGAAAAAAAAAAAAAGAAGAAGAAAAAAAAGGAAAAAAGAAAGAAAAAAGATAAAACTAAGTGAAACTTTTATGACTATTTCCATGGATTCAGTATATAGCAAAGGCAATCAGTTGAATTGCTCTCCCAACCATCCCACCCAAAGAAAAGAAAAGGAAAATGGGTGATGCTGTGCTAGGCATGGGCACTCAAACTGATCTTAGAAAATTGTCTTCACATCCCAGAGGGCTTGAGATGGAGAGGGGCATCTATGTCTACAATATAAAGGAAGAAAAAGAGTATGGCAAGGCCTGGGGCCGAGGAGGCAGCCTGGGAACAGTGGTCTGCTTCTGTGATGAGTGCTCAAAATCCAAAATGAAAGGACTCATATGTTCACTGAAATTGGAGAAAAAAGCAGTTCTGTTGCCAGTTAACTCAATGCAGACGTACTGTCAAAGGAATATTCGTGCTCAGGCAAAAGCCTTGGTGATGGCTGCAGCTGCATTCTTAAACAGGGCTCTGTTTCATTGTTGTGAAGGCTGGACATAGCATGGAGGGATGCCACAAGCAGGAAGGACGCAATTGAAAGGCAGAGGTGTTTCCTTTTCTTTCTGGTTTGAGCCTGGTTCAACCTGCAGGCAACACTGTGTCCCAAGGCTGCAGGCAGCTGTCCTGTTGCTCTGCCATGAGGACGCCCTAGAGAGTTCACACTCCACAAAGAGCAGCTTTGCTACGTTTAATTTGCACCCTGCTGGCATTGAAGAACACATAATTTGCATAAGGCATTTGCCTCCTTGGCCTCTGAACCACCTCTGGAGCAGAGGCACGTGATGAGAAAGGAAAATCTTGCATTCTCCTGACATCACTGAAGGTGGACAGGTAGCTCAAACAGCAGGGAATGGGCAGCTCTGAAGACCTGTCTGATATGGCTGCCAACAATACTTGTGCAGAAGGACAGATCTGGTGAGACAGGAGAGTGGAGGGAGTGCAGTTATCCTTATTGGAACAAGCTGCACAGGGAACTGTGCAGGGAACTGATGGAATCACCGTCCCTGGAGGTGTTCCAGAACTGTGTGGATGTGGCACTGAGGGACGTGGTTAGTGGGCATGGTGGGGATAGACTGATGGTTGGACTAGGCGATCTTAGAGGTCTTTCCAAACCTTAATGATTCTATGATTCTCTCAGCACCCCATGAAACCGGCCAACAGGAATCGAAGAGACAGAGCTTCAACAGCCTTCATGTTCTCTGCAAGTCCAGCCTGATGTACAGGGGTTTTTTTGCATGTTGAATCTACAGACTGACTACTGTGACCTCTCCCCAGCATGTGGGCAAGAGATATAGTGAAAACCTGGGTGAGCATATTCTACCCTTTAATTCTGTTCTGTCTACCCTCCCACCTCCAGCAGAGAGCTTTCCTGAGAGCCACATGAACATTTATACCTGTGATAGAGTCCTAACATTTACATTTCCGGCATACTTTTCCAAGAAGGGAGACTCCCATCACAAGCACTTATGTACAATATGTACTCAGGGACTTCAGGAGATGTGAAAACATAGTTTTTCCATTCTGTCCCTAAATCTGAAATTGCTGTACCTTCAAATCTCCTTCAAACCTTGCAAGGCTGCTTCATTCCGGGTTAGTTGTCTGGAACCAAGAAGATAAGGACAATATAGTTGAGATCCCTCAGACTTAGAATGAAAGATTCAGCTCTTTCAACTCAGGAGGGGTGAGACAGGAGCTAGGTCAGGCCTGACATTGTCCTGCAGAGGTTCAAGGGACAATCCCATCAGCTTATTCTGTCTGTGAAGCTTCTGAGGAATCTACTGCAGTTGCTGCCACATCTCCTGGTTGGACTTGGAGGAGTTAGAGAAATTCAAATGGATGCATTACTGATGGAAGCCAATCCTTTGCATTAGGAACACAGGAAGATGCTCTGAGTTCCTGGCAGGCTTTCAAATGGGAGCAGCAGGCAGCCTTTCATCTGGAGCTGTTATGGTATTTGTATTTATTCCTTCACTTTCCTTAAGCCTTTCTTCCTGTTACAAAATGAAAAGAGAAAAAAAAAAAAAAGAAAAGAAGTGATGAAAGGAAACAACTCTTGTCTTCTATTAGATTGTAAGGGATAAAAGCAAAAAGCTCTTGAAGGTAAGGGAATCAGGATGCAAATTAATAATAGTGCATTAAAACAGCCATAATGATGACATATTGTTAAGTCTGTGAAATTGCTCCTTCAGCTCCTGGTATAAGAGCAGGATTGTGGCAGTTCAAGAGCTGAAAAGAGGTTAAGGATTGTATTTAACTTAGAACTCAACACCAGCAGAAATAAATACTCAGGAGATGCTTAATAGCACAGGTGGAGGCACACTAAAGGCTTGAGCTCAGGAGGGGCTGAGGGACACCTCAGATGGCACTTTTGTGGCTGCCCCCTCTTCTCCCACAGGTAGAGACAGAGAAAGGAACACAACTTTTCGCTGTTCAAACTGTTAACATTAATTGGAAAATCTCATCAATCTAGCAAGGTTATTTTGCTCTGCCATGAGCCCAGTTAAGGTTCCCATCACTCCATCATTGCTCTTCACCCTGTGCAGCACATTGGCTTCAGGTGCTGACAAACAATCACTATGAGATCCCCTGCTCCTGCCTGGGACTGTCTCATTATTGAACTCTTTTTCCAGGTGCTCAGTGGAGGTTGCACTGCCTATACCACACCGTTAAGAAAGCTACTGATCAAGAAAAATGGTTGCAATGAGCTATTTTTCCTTCCTTTCAGACATATTTTCTCTCTCCGTTTCTATCTGTCATTCACTTTGGATTCTACCGGACTGCAAGAACATTAACCTCTTCCCTGTCAGAGATAATCTGTATTCTTATGGAACTGCCTGTTTCTTTCCATTTTTCATTTATCACTGTTACAACTGCATGGTCAGCAAGAGAAACATTTCCATGGCCAACATATAGAGCTTCAATTTTCAATTATTTGTCTTCTGGATCCCCAGCAGTTCTCCAGCTGATGTACAAACTGTCTAAGAAATTAACTTAATATGCATTTCCTCCATATCTTCCTTGGAATGTCTGTGAAATAGTTGACAGACAGAAGAGCATTAGTTGAAAACCGCCTCTCTAGAAAAACTCAAATCTCCTTTGGGCCTCCATGTTGTACGTATTCCTTGGTTCTTCCCATTTTTCCAGCTTTTCTCTTCTTTCTCCTTTCCCCATCCTCCTCCCCACCTTGATTCTTTCTCTTTTGTACCTCCTGTACCTACTGGTATCATGTTTTAACTTAACTAATAGACAAAATGATGGAAAAAATGGCTCAAAATCGCTATTACTTTCTGATGGATGTCTCCACCCATTGCCATGCTGACAGTGCTCCTTCTGCTCTGAATTTCTATTTTCCATGCCGCATGGAGAGCCATGTGCCAAGCCTTGTGCCTAAAGAAACCTAAGGACCACTGGTCTTGCAAGGTCAATAATTTGCACTATTCAGTTCCTCATGCAGAAACAGGCCAACCAAAAAGTCACATCTCTGAGAGAAATTTTTACTAGGAATATTGTTTTCCCTACTAATAATGCCAACCATTTGTGGGATTCCACTGAGCTCGAAAGTGAGAAATGAGCTCAAGAAAAATGATTTAAAAGGAAAATCTAATTACTGCTGAAGTTTCCCCTGAAAGACATATGTTCATTAATAATGCTCAGTGTTCAGTTTATTTACCTGGATAAATTTGGGTCTGAAATAAGTCCTCAGGGCTCTGAAACTAGGACTTTCCTGGGAAGAAAGATGCAATCTTACCAGTTCAAAGCATTTGTAAAAATCATGTATGTTTCCCAAAAGCATAAGGGAACCTTAAAACAATCTCATGTCTAAGATCATAATTTGTAGTTTTGTATTTTTTTGAATCACGTGCAGGAAGTAGAAGGACAGCCAAGACAGCTGTACAGAAGGACTGTGTGTGAATGGGAGATGCTCAGCAAAGCTGCAAGCGAATTGCCTCCCATAACTGGATGCTTGAAAAGGGAATTTGACATTCAAAGCTCTACCACTACACTGGGCTGCTCCCCTGTGTCTCAGCCAACAGCTGTGTACAGGCCAGATCTGTAGTGGTAGGTGTACACATGTATTCTGGATTATAAAAAGTCAAACTGGAGCGTTGTCAATGCAGCCATGTAGTTTCCAACATACTATGTATATTCTCTGTTCTCAAAGCACTGTAGGAGGGATTCAGGACCAGCCCCTTTTTATAAAAGAAAACCAAAGGACAGGAAAAGCACAGAGTGCTATTGAGTCCTCTGATACATTTTCTATTTAGACCATCTCCCTATAAAGTGCCCTGGAATTTGGAGGCACGACATGCTGACATATTTCCAGTCACTCTTATTAATGTGACAGAAGTGCAGTGGCAGAACACAGTCCTTTAGGATGTGAAATACTGCTTTATTCCATGAGTGATCCAGCCAGAGATGCTGGCCAGAAGCTTGGATGCTCAACATTCTCGTTCGCCAACATCACACATCATGTCATTGCAAAATGGCCTCTGTAATGCCAAAGCTGGGGAATGCCTGTGGAAATTAAAAAAAAAAAAAAGAGAGAAATTACTACACTAAATTTCACAGTTTGTAAAAGAAATAACTGGTTTGGTTTTTTTTTTTCTGTTTTTTCTTCCTTTTGGTTGTTTCTTTTTGTCATTTTTGTTTTTTCCTTTTTTTTTTTTTTTTTTTTTTTTTTTTTTTCCCTAAAAGGAACAGTCTTCTGAATTCAGAAAAAGGCTGTAGGATTTTTTTTCTCTGTTTTCAGAACTGCTCTACAAATTGATAACCCCTTTTCTCTCCCAGCAAAAATAAATAAAATAAAATAAGTGTAGGAGGTAGAGGTTCTCACTAGAGATATGGGAGTAGAATCTGTCTTTTCCTTTGCAAGTCTGAGCAGATGGTATTATCTGAACATACAAATCAGAATTATTATGCACTTTATAAAAAGGTGCATCTACTCTATGAATAAATTTAGCAGAAAATTCACTGTTCTCTTGAGACTTCAGGAATTAGTAAAAATTCACCTGTGCACTCAAAAAAAAAAAATCTTTTATAGGTTTCTAAAGTGGAGAACAAGTATTTTTGCTGATACAGTCCTTGGGAAAAAAATAAAAGCTTTTCTTCTGCTGCATGGAATGATAATATTTCTCCCATACTGAAAGTATTTTTAGGAAGAGATTTGGGCAGGAAGAGTGAAAATACAGATGTGATTTCATGTGCTATCAAGGAAAATGTTGGTTGCGTTGTCATGAGGTTGTTATTGCCAAACTCAAGTAATCAGAATTCTCAAGCCCCAGAATCATGGGCTGAATTGAAAGTGTCCTGAGATTTTTGAAAGGAAAAGAATATTTCTTATTTTTACACCTTTATTTTGCTGTTGGCTCTTAAGCTATTCATTTTTTTCCCCATCACTTATCTCAATAAAAGTGAAAGATTTTTTTGCATGAAAGCTGTGATTCACTCATAGCAGGATGTTCCAAGAGGATGGATTTGATGAAAACCAGAACGCTTTCCCCAAGGTTGTCACTGTTCTGTTATTGCCAGCAGGTGGAGGGAGGTGATCCTTCCCACTTCCCCAGCTCTGGTGAAGCCACACCTGAAGTGCTGGGCCTAGTTCTGGGCTCCCAGGACAAGAGATATGGACATATTGGAAAGAGTGAAGATGTTGAAGAGACAGGAGCACCTATCCTATGAGGAGAGGATGAGAGAGCTGGGGCTGTTCAGGCTGGAGAGGGAGCGGGGAATTTCATCACTATGTGTAAGTACCTGAAGGAAGGGAGGACAGAACCAGGCTCCTTGCAGTGGTGCCCAGTGCCTGGACAAGAGGCAACAGGTACAAACTGGAACACAGTTTCCCTCTGAATATTGGGAGTCACTTATTTACTGTGCAGGTGATGGAAGAATAGCAAAAGTTGCTGGGAGAGATTGTGGACTCTACTACTTGGAGATTCCCAAAACTCACATGCTCATGGTCCTTGCTGGAGGTTGGGCCAGATGGGCTCTGAGGTCTCTGCCACCCCAGCCATCCTGCAAGTTTGTGACTCCTATTTTTAAGATGTATTCAGTGGTGTGCTTGCAGTACACTGAAATTTCTTCCTCAGGCATCTTTTGTTCAGACAGCGCTTGTGCTCAGCATCTACACTGGCCCTACAGCGTGTGGGAAATAGGGGCAGCTCCCAGCTGTCTTTCTGTGTCATAGACCAAACCTGATGAGCAACAACCAAAACCAAGCCGGTTCAGCAGTGCAGATGTAGACCCAAAGCTCTGGCCCACCTCTTTCTCAGGCACTCATGTATCCTTCCATATTTTTTTCTAAAGACCGCAGAAAATATTGTTTCTAAAAAGAAACAGTCACTCTGAATGAGCTTTACTGATTACTTAAAAGTGGGTGCAGGGTGGAGTGGGAGAGAGCATCATAAATTCATTTTACTCTCAAAGTGTAAAGCATCCCAGTATGAGAATGATTACAGATTGCTGGACATTTAAGTTTAATGATAGAGGTTAAAATTGTCTAACTGTCCTTTGGAGCATTCTAGAGAATGCACTCATATACTGAAAAATGGTAACTTTTGTGGATACACACATGGGTGTGAGTAGGGTCTATGAGTTACTGATCCAAGCTCAGTTGAACATTGCCCAGGGAGAGACTGACTTAACAAACAAAACCTTTTCCAGTTCCAGGTTTATGTTACTGATGACATACCTGGTCTCATGGTCACACAAAGAAAAGACTAAAATAATAAGGGCTCTGGTTTGGTCTTAGTCTAAGAGGACAACTGAGGTTTACTCAAAATTTCTGTTAGTGGTGAGAAGTTGAATCTTGCCCTTTGAGCTGGGGGACACTAAGTTATCTGTGTGCTGAAATATGAGAATAACGAGAAAAACACTATAATCCATGTGTATCCTGGGGTCAATGGTCCTCTCATAAAAAGCCCATTGCTTTTCTATGGACATGCCTCTCGTTACTATCAGCAAGCTACAACAGTATATGACTTTTGAGTGCCATTCATCTACCTTTTATAATAGAGTAATTCTGCTGGAGTCAATAAAGGTGCCCCAAGAGAATCTACAAATAAAAATGAGCTGTGTGAAAATAGGACTTCTCTGTAAGCTCTGTATTACAGACCTGTCTGTAACCTCTATCCTACAGACTTTTCCAAGAGTTACGATGACAAGTGTAGCGATCACAGTATGTTGAGAAGTGGCAAGCAAAGATCCATTTTAAAGAGGAAACCTGAAGATAGATACAGAAATTCCTGTTGAAGCATAGGCTGTTTGCACACAGACAATGGAATCGATGTATGTGTGACTGGCCACAGGGTATGGCTCAGAGGACTTACTGGCCTTGGGAAAGAGTATTAGAAAAAATATTCTGCTCTCTGCTTTCCTAATGTTCCTTTCTTCCACACTCCAGCTTCAACTGCAGCTGAAACTCTTCTAATTATGGCAGGAAATTCACTGAAAAAAAAGAGAAAGTGACTGTCAGCTCAGTGAGCTGAATCAGCTTGCTGGTGACCTGCAAGAATGTTAGAGATGGTATAGATGAAGGGGATAGGGAGGGATGGGTGGGACCATGCTTTTTAACAGCCATAAGTCATGAGGTCAGCTCAAACACTTTTTGCCTACTATATTGTTACTATAAATCATTTAATTGTAACCCCAGCTACACCATCATAAAATACACCCATCAGTAACTTGTGGGTGAGGTTACCTATTATCTACTAATAGACAGACTCATCCTTTCAACCCCAGTATTGTTCTTACAGGAAAATATTTTCTTCAAGCATCTCAATTAGAGAGAAGTTTACCTGTTAGTGTAGCTAATTGGAAATTTCCTGATAAGTTTGGTTTTCCCTTCCTGCAGAACTGCTCATTCACCAAAAGCAAACTTCTTCTTTGAGCCAGTTTAATTGCAACAAAGCTGCTGAGAAACAATCAATGGGCTTGAAAATCTGTATGAAAATTTTGCCTAGCTTCCTACCAGCTCACCTTCCCAACTGGACATTAAGGATTCCCACATTTCAAACCTGGTTCAACTTGACAATTTGTGTATCTGGGACACTGATGAGGAACGGAGAGCACAGACTCTGTTTGATCTCTAGATGTCAAACCCACAAAACCTCCTGGCCCAGAGCTTCTGACTATGCCAGGCTTTCATTGCTCATAGGCTTTAGGTCTGATGAGCTGGTCAGTGCTTTGCAGCTCAGCAGTGGCATTAGCAAGGAACAGGAAGCACTGAGCCATGAAGCTGGCAGTCTCCAAACTTCTTATTCAGAAGATGATGCAAAAGACTTCCTGTTGTACCTCCTCAGCAAAAGTTAGATTCTGACTGAAGTAGGATAATTCTGACTTGCAATCCATTCAGTCTCCCCAAGAATTTGAAAGCCTTTGACTTTACATTCTACATTTAAAATAAAAATAGCATACAGATGAGTATAGAAACCCTCACATCTCGTTTTTATTAGTATACTATGACACTAAGTGATACAAAATACAGGCTCCCAGAACCGCTCCTGCGTAGAAGTCACAAACACATCAGTGATTGTTTTCAGGAGTATTACAATCCCACAATAATAATACCAATAATCATAATCATTCATTTAAAGAAGATGTACAATTCATTTCAGACCCCACAGCTATTTTCCTGACAACTGACTCATTGTGTGTCCTGGAATATTATTTTGCATTCACAGTATTGTCACAGCACAACACCATTGCAATTGCATGAATTAGGGGAAAAAAAAACTTTTCTAGTGAAGTATAACCTTGTTTTATTGAATCTTATTTTCTTTTATGTAAAGTCACTGTGCTGTTAACACAAATATAATGTTATTACAGCTTAAGTAAGACTCCTCTTCACAAGTTCAGTTAACAATAGCAGATTCGTCTACGGAGTATTTTACTGTAATTATTGAAAAGCGATCTTTACATGAAAATCAAGAGGATGAGAGCTGAATGAATATAACCTGAACATTTTCCAGAAGGTTGCCTTGCTTGAAATATGTTATGGTGTCATCTGAATTATGCAATAATATGTTTGTTCTGTAATGGTAGTTCCACTTGCAATTCTTATAGTGTACTCAGAGAAAAAATCTGCATTCACAGATAATATGATTAGCTGAGATAGACAGTAAAACAGTTCAAATAAGAAAGATTTTGTTATTTCTCTTCTATCCCATGCCAGTATCCTCTAAAAAAAAAAAAAAAAAAAAAAAAATGGATGCAGAGACAACATGAGAATTCCAGCCTATCCAGTATCGATGCATGCATGAGGTTGATTGTCCCAGATATTCTCAGAGACAGCTGCCATGAATACCATTCATGTTCTGACAACCAAAGTTAAGTCTCTGACAGCAAATACTTCAATATAACACAAAATGAGACATAATGAAGCATTTGAAAAGGCTGTGTTTGAACATAGGGCTGATGATAAAATTTTGAAATGGAAGTAAATTACAAATCAGATTCAACACATCAGAAATGTTAGCAGAATAAAAAAAAAAAGAGAGAGAAAGAGAGAGGAGTTTCAGAATCTCCTTATCCTGGGTCTGTATACAATTTTACATTTGCTGCCACTTTCTCTTGTAAGGAAAATATCCCCATCCTTCAGACATCTTGGGCCAGAGCAACAGATTTTTCATTCTGATACCTTAATTCTTCTTCTCATCTCTGTCTAAGCTTTGGCCTTTACTGCCACATCTACTTCATCACTTAAGAAGTAGGCCACGTGCTGCCACGTAGAAACTTACTGCTCTCTGCTGAGTGGGGGATTTCTGCACTGTGCTCTATTGTCTGTACTTCAAGCACACTGAGTCCATTATACTAAAGATAATGCCAGAAGACAGTTGATTCAATTGACTGTGTGAATTCACTGGAAAGGCTGGAGACCAATCTGAGGGGCAGGCAGCAGCCTGTGTAGCTAAGAGCTGGACATGTGAGATGGCTGAGATCCAGCTGCAATGTAATGAAAACATGACTGACTAGAACTAGTTCATTGACCATGAGGACTAGACAGATTCTGCTATCCAGGCAGAGATTATGGATAACATTACAAATGTCACCGTATGGCACCTTAGCACCACTGCAGTCATCTAAGAGTACAACTCAACTAGCCACTGAAAAGGTTGGTGATATTATTGTTTGTAATGAACTCAACAAAGTCATCTCTTTCATTCACTAATACCCCCTTACCTGAGCCAATGTGCAGAGAGCTATTGGAAAATAAACTTAATGTTTGACCTGAGCCCTCTTGATAGTACTTATTAAGTTGTAAGAGTTAACAGTTGAAGAAACATCTGCATCCTAACTGTGCTTGAGCCTGCTCTCTATGACCATTTCACCAAAAGCCTGCCTATGGTTTTGAGAAGCAACAGAAACAGCTGACATCTATTTTAACACTGACCATTACGAAGAGTTAGCAATGGAGAGAACCATCATCTTGGCAGAATCCAGTGTTACTTTGTCCACCAAAAAGGCCAGTAACCACTGAATAAAAATGAACAGTGGAGACCGCCGGACGAAATACCAAAGGAGTTTGGATCATTTCCTGCAGTAAGTTCCGCACACCTTGGAACTATCTCAAAGTGTTTTCCAGGAAAGAAAAAGAAAGGATTTATGGAAAGAACATTTATTTACTGAAAAAGAATTTTCATTTGTAAAAACTTCAGTGTTCCTATGAAAATTTTATCAGGAAGGCTTCCTAAGTCCAGGGTAGGTTTCTAGGTCAGAACCAGTCGAAGAATAGGGCCAAAAGCAGTGGCTGAGTTCTGATGCAGCTGAGGACATAGAATGTGCATCTTTGATATTTTATAATCTTTTATGACCAAGTTTCCAACTCACCTAATGCATTTTTAATATCTGTGCAAAGTAGAACACAGAAAAAAAAAAAAAAAAAGAATTAATAATGTCATTAGCTGAGTATTTTCCTGAATTAATCCAGTTTCACATCCTTATTCTGAATGGGGTGAAAGCAGAGACTTGACTCTTCTGGTCCTGTTCCTGGCGTTTGTGGTAAATTCCAGCTTTCAGAATATTTTCTCAGAGATGACCAAAGCAATTGTGAATAAATTATAACCACTGCTTTCTCATGAACAAGCTGGAACTGCACAAACAACATTTACATAATATCGTTAATTGAAAATTAATATTATCCTGAGCACTTTGATCAGTGCAGGTCCCAAAGGTGAATTATGAAGGCTATGAGAAGCATGCAATGATGACAAATTTTAATTTCTTAGTATGAAACCTTCTTAATTCCTATTAATATTAGATAATGCCTATGTGAGACAGCAGTAATATTATTCTTTGTGAGACAGCAGTAATATTATTCTTATTTTAAGAGAATATGCAGTACTTCTTTGTTCTCTCCTATCACATGAACAGTACTTTTGTTAGAGAGGGACTGGGACATATCCAAATGTTGGAGGAGATAGAGTTTATGAATAGTGCCTGTCTGTGGTCAGGTCCTTAAGCTAAATCTGCTTAGCTTGACCTAAATCCTCAGTCATGAATCATTAGCACAGATACAGAAGCCTTCAGATGACAAAAGGAGAAGGTTTATTTAATGCTTTGACTTATGAAGTGAAGGTTGAGGGAGAACAACTGCACCTCTGTCTCCAGGCAAGCAAAAATCAAATCTCTGTTGTCAACAAGGGTTGGAGATACGTAGTTCACATCCTGGTACCTTAAGGTATCCATTCCAAATCCTCAGCATGATGCTCTGAGGACTATTTAAGCTGTTATGCTGACAGTCCTGCTTTGCTCTGTGGAGACTTGCTCACAGGAAAATGATTTACATTCTTACCTTCTCTTCAGCAGCTAGAGTTCATCATCCTGCCATTTATTTCATCCTCATTAGTATTACCTTTTTCAAACCTTGGAAATATAAATTTGATAAGGCTGCACATTCTAGACATGCTAAATCTTGGACAAATCTTATCTGCTGTTAAAAACATTTAGTCTTCCTTATGCTGCTTGCTATGCTTCAGGCATAAAATTCCTCCAGACCTTGGCCCACAAACTGGAAGGGAAGATATTCTCTATTGACACCAGAGTCAGCCTGTTTCCTGTTACTGCCATGACGGTTGCCAAGATAGGTATATTTCTCTCCCCTTTGATACCTTTAGGCAGTATCTTCATAAACTAGGGAAGTAAAACGTGTCTTAATCCTTGGAAAGGTCTAAAAGCGAAATTCATGACATGCTTTTTGTGGCTTATCTTCATTTACCATCAAAAAGAAAAGTTGATTCTGTAGGAAGTTATTGCAGTATGATGTACATAAGCTATGTAGGTCTCTTTTTGAAAAGACCCCTTCCTTCATTCTTCAGCTGCAGAAAGCACTAAGAGGCTGCAGAAACCACCTCACTCTCTTTTCTACAAACCAAGCACACACATGAGTTTGTGGCTTTCCTCTGGTTGCTCTCACAAGAGGAGCTGTCACGGAACTCTTGATCTTTCCATTTCAGTTCTTAAATCTGTTGACTTTCCAGCATTAAACGTGTTTAACTTGAGCCATAAACCTTCACTTTTGTGGAAAGGCAAATGTTTCCAGTGATGCTGAAGTTTAGTGTCTTGTCAGAATAACGAAAAGAGAAAAGCAACGAGAGATAAATTAGGCAAAGTGGTTAGATATATTAGTCTGAGGAAGCCAATGAAGACCTCAAGTGTTTTGCCACTCAGACTAATAAATCCTCAAATCTGCTCTCTTTAAATGCATATTATGAATTATTTTTTTCCATTCTTAAAGAGATTATCCCTTGAAAATCTGCCGCTCAGTACATACTCCAGAAAAAGCATAACTCTTCATTCATAATATCTCTACATCCCATAAATACTAATTTTATATGATATAAAAGGTCCTGAGTAGGTATTTACATAAAGTCCTGTTCTGCTTTTGGCTCCTCTACACAGTTTGCATCAACCACAATGTAAGCCCTGCACATCCATTCAAGACCTTAATGTAGCCCTAGGTAGTATCACATCATTTCATTGTAAATTATTTCTGTCTTTTAAGGAACAGAGCAAATTGAAGATAAATTATTAATAATAATACTTAGATCTTATCTTCAAAGCATTTTACTAACATTAATTAATTTCTGCTTCCCACTGAGGTAGGTAGATGCATTATTACTTATATTCTTTACAAAAGAGAAAATTAAGACAAAGACAATGAGATTTGCTGTTGGCTAAAGGATGCTGATTTCCAGGTGAGGTGAAGGAGCATCCAAGACCAGCTAAATAGCTTCCTGACCCCAAATTTTTGCTGTCATTTAGTACTGAAGTTACTGCTTCTGCAGCAGACTGTGCAGTGGGGTGCGAGGTGAGGTCCTGCCCTAACCCTCTCTTCTGCAAGTCTGGCACTTTTACTGAAAACTAACAGTGAAGTGTATTTGGGAAGAGGGGGAAAGAGGTTAAGTTTCCTGAGCCTTGTTCTGAGAGTGGTTATTTCCAACAGTGGAAAGGGGGGGAAGGGGAGGAGAGGGAAGGGGAAGGGGATTGGGGCAGGGAGGAGAAGGGGAGAGGAGAGGAGAGGAGAGGAGAGGAGAGGAGAGGAG
>NW_024885344.1:2716678-2732132 GCF_019232065.1 Centrocercus urophasianus
AGGAGAGGAGAGGAGAGGAGAGGAGAGGAGAGGAGAGGAGAGGAGGACTTTATAAAAAGAAGACTTTTTCTAATCATTTTTCTAATCATTCTTCTAATGAAAATCATCTGACTAAGGATATCTGCCAGGATTCTGTTCACACCTCTGCAGCAAGCTTTGTTCTCCTTTGAAATTACATGGCCATGTATTACCTCCTCTCATAATGAAGCCTCTGTTAAACAGCCTCAGGAAAGGAAATCTACACAGCAATAGCCTCAGAGAATAGTAATGTGCTTGCGACTCTCTCTAGAACTAATCTACTGATGCAACCAGATTTATTCCCTAAAATTCATGTATTGGCAGGTGCACTAGAGTTAATATGTTCAGCAGTCAGGAGTGTTGCTGTTCTCCTGGTCTTCTATGGTTCAGCCCACTTACATCTAAAGTATGAGCTGGAGGTGCCTCATTTTGTCCTTTGGCAAAGAAAGAAGAAAAAAGAAAAAAAGCCTTGGACAACTTCAGAGGCTCAGTTAAGTGCCTAAAGTCGATGATGCAGATTTTCAGTATTAACTGCGATTGAAACTGTTCAACTCCTCGCTGTGACCATAGGTGAAAATTGGAAAATCTTCACTGAACTAATAATGGACGTGTCCCATTTGTGCAAAGGGCTCAGACAAAATGTTCCAGAGAGCCTAATTGCTGATAGATATCTGCTAATTAGTTATGTTTCTGAGGGTCAGCAAACTCAGCCAAAATCACTGGCGAGGTTCCCACTAGAATAGCAATGATTAGGGATCGAGGGAGTAGCTTTTTCAGGTATTATTGCTTTGCACAGTGTGATCTGTTAGTTTTTCCAGCTCTAATTAGGGAGAGCACTGAGTACATGCCTAAATCCATCCCTGATCAAGTCAGGTTTCAGTCCATGCCTCTGAACTGAAGGGCTATCTGTTTGAAGGAGGGGACAATTTGAAAGCCACTTAAGAGATGTCTGTCACCTTAGGGTCCATGGTGGCAACAACATCCCGAGGATAGAAACTGATCATTTTCATCAGAAGAAACCAAAGGATCTGGCATCAGGCTAGACCAGCTTCTTCCCACTTACCTGCATACCCAAAACAGTCTAGTACAAAATTAACTGTGCTTGGCACTTTAGAAGTTGCTCCAGCCCCTGCTTCACTGGAGTGCAGACTCTCAGCTATGAAGATGGTACAGCCCTGATGCTATTCTATTTTCTCTTCTTCCTTTCCCTTTGCTTGTTTTTTTTACACACCAGGAGATCTTCTCAGATTTTTTTCCTCTTATTTTAAGGGAGGTGATTGTGTGTCTGCATACAGACTCATTCCCTATAAGTACCACTGGGAAAGAGTCAGGGAGAAAAAGAAAACCACAAAGTTTAGTTTCTTCATGGTCTCGACCACACTTTATAGAGTATTTTTATAAGACAGGATTTAGGGTTGTTTAAAAACCAACAGCTACAGACTGTGAAAAACCAGGAGTGAAATTTCAGTTTCCCCATGTGCCTCTGTTGCAGCTCTGAGAGGACAGCCTCTACACAGGGCACTTTCTATCTTTGTCTAGGTGGGTGATTCAGGCACTAAATAAACACAGTTTTTGTGTGATCGTCTTTCACCAGCTGCAAAGCTTAGTTTCATTATGTCCATTTTGCTGCTGTGTACAGCAGATCACACCATCATTTCATACCTGTCTGAGAATTTTTAAGACAGAGAATACGTTGTGTTTGCTTGGTGATTGCACAAATAGGATGATTAAATGCCACTTCTAATACTGAGGCTGGATTGTTTAGCTCAGGGCTTCTCATAATAACACCAGATGAAATGAAAATCAAACTTGGTAATGTGTACGCCTGAATTTATTTTTGTTTGCCTAACAGCTTTAAGACTGTGTACAAAATCCATACCAAATCATATTTACTTCCCTGCAGTTGCCGAGCCTCTGAGGAGTGCGACAGATCCCAGCCAGACAACCCGAAAGCCTGACTCTCCATCCACCTACATACTTCAAGATTTTTACAGGGAGGAATAAAGAATGAAAGACATCCATCTATATTGAAGTTGAGGCTATGTGAAAAGTCTGACTAATCTGTGCAGCCATCTCTCAGACTCACTTCAAATTTAGTAGTACCCAAGGTATTAAAAGCCCGAATGGTACTTCGAGTCTCAAACAAGCCAGCAAAAGATAAATTGCCGAGATGTGAATCTGTATAATTTCCATTTGATGCCCAGCATGTGGGCTGCTCTTGCGTAATATTGAAAAGAGAACGAGCAGTCAAATGAAAGAGAGAAAAGAATAGGGTGTAGGGTAAGAAAAACGCCATCCCCAGCCATGCCTCATCTTTATTTTTTGGGGTTCTATGTCCACATGAGAGTAAGTTTGACTGGAAAAGGCCATATTCTTGACCAGCTCCATCTATGTAACAGCTGCCAGAAAGTGCCATGCTCTCCCACATACTAAGCAATGGTCAGAACTCTCATTTGTCCCTTTTTCATCTCAGTCCAGGCTTGAGCACACTGCCTTTGGCAAAGACAGCCAAAGCCTTTCAGATTAGCCATCCTCCAGCAAACTAGGGTCTGTATGGGAGGAGGGAGAGGGAATAGAGGTGACTAGACCAGGCTGCTGAACTGCTTCCCTGCAGCTGAGATCAGATTGGGCAAAATGGCAGGGTGTGTGAAGCCAAAGTCCCAGGCTCGAGCCTAGGATGAAAAGATAGTGTAAATATAATCACGCAGAGCTGCTGAGCATCTGGTTTGCTAGGGGAATGCCAACAGCACTGCTCTGCACAGTGCAGAGAATCTCTGAGTGTAAGCGTTGGAAACATTTCAGGGGCATTAGCACAGAGCTGTGCACATGCTGAAAAAGCTGGGAAAATTAGGTCAAGTGGAGATCCTGGCGGAATGAGTGAACTGCTTCTGGTATCAAAGCCAACACAGGCATTTCTTAACTGTGTTGTAACGTGGTGCTACATAGAAGTCTTAATTTTTGTCATTTCATCTGAGATTCAGCCTCATACTAGCTGCTCACGAAACCTCAGCAGATCAGGACAGCAGAGAATGAGACCTCTTGGGAATATCATTGAACAGTCCTTTTCCAGTCATCCTATAGTCTTTAGTACTAACATCACTGAGTGTTCTAAAATATTCCTATAATTGATCGTGACTAGAGAGCTACTCAGTATACACCAGTTAACTATGTTAAAATATGTCACAGAATCATAGAATTTCCAGGCATCACTAGATGTTTTCACACAAGCTTGAATTTAATGTTTTTATCAGGGGTACAGAATAAAAGCTAAAAAAGTAGATTATTCCCACTAGCCCCATTTTAAAGGAGGGAAATGAGACACAGATTGATAATGTAACTTGGCATAGGTTACCCTGCAGACCAATGATGGAGCTGCAAGTAAATCTAAGTAAATCTATGATCTCCTGAGTTCCAGTCAGATCTGTCAGACCACAGTACCAAAAAGCACAAACCAAAGTATTCTTGTTTTAACTGTAAAGTCACACAAGCCAAATGGCCAAGCAGCGTCTTGACAGGCAAAAAAACCCCTTTGCTTCAAAGTCAAGAAGAGGAGAACTATCTTAAAATAATAAAAAAATAATTAACTTGCCTCCTTCTTACACTACCTTCCCTCTACATTTTTACAAATATTTCTCTTAACTGTCTCATGAAAGAACTTATTTTTTTGCTCAGACAAGGTCCCATCTTCAATCATGTCTGGATATTTTCACCACCATAAAACAATTCTGATCAGATAGGTATTAATAAAGCCACCTTCCCTTGGTTTATTTGCTCTTTGTCAGCTTGACAGGGTGCACTGAACTACATGATAAACATTTACAGCTGACATTAGAAAAGAAATGAGGATTGTAATAGAGTCTCATTTTTTTTGTCTTTTACTCACATCTAAGACTGCAGCAAACAGAATCCAAGATACAGGAAACTGAATCAGGGTACTTTGATGGACTGAGTCCTCAGCCCACCTTTATTTGGTCTCCAGTGAAGTCACAACATACCCTCCAAGGATACAGGATCTCTCTCCTTTATTTCCAGTGTCACACTGGGATGCAATTGTAGGCAGTGAGTGAAGTGAAGGGAACTGTTCCTTTCCCACTTCCTGTGCATACTAACTATTCTCCTCAGTTCACCCACCTTTATTGTCGTAACTCTCCAATGATGTTTCTCAAATTCTGAATTGTCCTCTCTTCCTGGGTTTTGTTTCACAACAGCCTCCCATGTAAAAGGGAATTAACAATGACACTCCTGTGACATTTACAGCTGATATCACGTCCTGTGTTGTAAACACCACAGAGGACAAGCAATGACAGGCAGGAACGAGAGCAGGGGCTGGCAGTGCTTTTTGAGCAGCAGCTGGCAAAGAGTCAGTGACAGTTTTTCTGATGCTCAGCTCCAACATCAACTACTTCTTCACCTCCTGCTGAGTATGATGGGACAGCTAATGAAGAAAGAGGGGAAAAGGTAGCCACAGAAAACTGTGAAAGCTGCTTGTGCATCTTCAAAATGGATATAATTCTGGAATGATTACATCCAGCAACTTTTAAAACTGGAAAAGGGAATTGAGTCACCTCCAAGCATGTCCCTAAGCTTTGGGAAAGAAGCTTCATTCAAGGAGGTTTTGTTTTCTTTTCTTATTGCTGTGGGATTAGGTGCCTCAGTATTTGCCAAGCCAGAATGAGAAGAATTGTCAAACAATAACAATGTAATTAGATCCAATTTGGGGAAATGCAGGTAATGATGGTAGGGCAGACAATAACCTGGGATGTAAGAAAAGTATTGGAGAGAATAAATCAGGATAACAATAGTGTCAGTTAAAGCTATGGAAGGAACAGTGAATTAGGCGAGCATGGTGGAGGGGAAGGCACTTAGAAGTGCTGATAGTGAAGCAGGAAAGAGACCTGTATTGACAACAGATTTGGTGCAGTTAATAGATGACTTTTGCTGGGCCCCAGGTTAGCTAGGCAACCTGCTTCCTAGAAGAGAGTCTAGCAATTGCACTCTGTTTCAGAAATGATCTCTCAGTGATGGGGCACGATATTCTTTTTTAGAGATCATTTCCTTCATGCAGTAGTGCTTTTGGACAGTCTGCCTTGACCTTGAAAAAAATGTAGGATACACTGGTAGCAAAAAAAATATCTCCCAAAGATCAGAAAGGTAGCAAATAACTGAGAAGAGATGGAAGATCAAACGAGAAAATCAAGGTCTGTTCATCATTTGTACACCCTGCAGAAACAAGGAAGAAATTGTAGCTGGACTGAAGAGCAGAGACACCATGCTATGAATTTTTATTTTTTCTTTATTCACGAGGAAATGATGAGGAAAATAGTAGAAACCCTGTCACTTGGAACTACTTGAATAAAGTATTCTTTAATGAACCAAGAAAAATCTAACATTAGGAAGATGTACTGGGTAACATATTTAGTCTCTTATATCTATCTTCTACAAACTACTTTAACAGATATGTTTGTCATTTAACCTTTTGGGTCTACAGAATCAGCTCTCCATCTCTTTTAAACTGCTGTCGTTTTATCAACTTCCATTGTCCAGTGACTACTTTTGAAAAAGGGAAGGGAAGGGAAGGGAAGGGAAGGGAAGGGAAGGGAAGGGAAGGGACAAACAGTACTTATTCTCTTCACCTCTTGCCATCATTTAACCCAGTATCGTTTTCCAAAAGTATGTTTCATCATATGTGCATTAGATTCACTTGCAGCTCTCATCTTGATCAAAAGCAAAAATGAGAAACAAGTCTGCAAATGCACAGTTTAACCAGAACGTTAAATCCCAGAGGTCAAAGTCAAGAGCAGAATAATAGCAGCATTCCATTCTGGCATTCGTAAGCATGGGGGAGGAATGAAGATGCTCTCACACCCATTTCTGAGAAAGTCACAAAGTGAAGGGCTGCTCCCAGGTGTATTTGCAGCTGTAGGTGATCAAATGATGGATGCAGACTATTCACTGACTTGGCAAGCATCTTGATCTTTACATTAATTATAAATCAGCTATAATTCACCAATCCAGTTGGTTTCTTTGAAGTGACAGGGTGAGGGGCTGTGGTAGCACCCATACAAAAATGTGCAGACTTCAGGCAGAGACCAAAAGGAGATAGGGCTCTGCAAAGCACTATTTTTTTGCGACACCAGAGACAAGATTTAGTCCAGATTGCTCAGCAGCTCCATGTGTTTAACTCTGAGAATGTCATTGCCATCTGGTCCTTGGATGGAAATGACAAGATCACAGAATTATAAAATCGTATGAGGTTGGAAGCAACCTCTGGAGATCATCCAGTCCAAACCCCTCCTAAAGGAGACTCCCTACAGTAGGTTCCACAAGAAATCTGGGCAGATTTTGATTATCTCCAGAGAAAGAGACTCCACCAGAACTATGAGCAGCCGGCTCCGGTGCTCTGCCGTCCTCAAAGTAAATAAATTTTTCCTCATGTTTGGAATTTATTTTGCTCCAATTTGTGCCTGTTGCCCCTTGTTCTGTCTTCTGTCTGTTCTGCACCATTTAAAATAGTCAGGCCTCATCCACTTGACTCCTGCCCATTCAATTTAAATGTATTAGAATTAAGTGTACATGATTTAGGAATATGACACTGTTGGAATAAAACATCAATGAGAAACTGAAATAAAGAAAGGCCACCGGCTTTCTTAAAGTCAAAGTATTTCAAGTCCTGAAGACAAATCCCCTATGGAGAGTAACACTTGAAGAGTTGCTCTGACATCTGTTCTAACAACTCCCCTGAATTTCCCAGTTTTCTGCAGTGAACTGATCTTCTTGGAAAGACTTGCTGGGAAAAGACATGCTGCAAACTGTGCTAACTGACCCCTGCCAGCCTCAAATTGGAAGCTGTGCCATCAGTAGTGAGGCATACCTTGAGTTCCTACATACTGATCCAGACAGCATAACCCTCTCCTTTAGAAAGAAAGAGGAGGGGGTAGCAAAAGGAAGAAAGCAGAAATAGTTTACCTTACTGGGAAAAAAAAAAAAAAAAAAAAAAAAAAAAAGCAAAGCATTTGAGGAGGTTTCAAAACTTCCTTAGAGCCACAAAATACCTCTTTGAAACTTCAGAGGAGAGGAGGAGAGATGCTCTAGTCTGGAACATGCTATTTACACGTAGTACATATATATCCAATTAATACAGATAGTAGAAATTCCGTGTATAATATTTTGCCACAAAGCAGAACAGGCAGCAGGCTTGAAATGCTTTGAGCCAGTCCTAAAAGTGGAAAATTGTCAGCTGTAAATAGAGCATTTCCATAACTGAATCATTGCATGCAAAGAATTGGTGTCTCTTTGTCCAGCACTTAGGAGGCCAAGGATACAGTAACTCCCACTACTATGGAGCTCAGGATGCTATCAGGATTTTCCACGGGAATCCCAAACAGAAAAGGGAATCTGTACTTGGCATCAAACATGCAGAAGGAATATGAAATTGCAAAGGAAATTTTGAACAATATGCTGTCCTGTCTTCTCCCACCCAAAACTTTCCTTCCTGTGTTATCTCCTCTAGATCATAAAAGCACCAAAGAAAAAGTATTTTATTGTAACTATATACAGAATTAATTCCAATGGTTTGGGCCTTCTTAAACACAATGAGACAATCTTCCACTGTACTGTTTTTAGAGGCCACATATTGGATGTACTGTAGGTATTTCATTTCTCACTTGCTCTTTGATGGGCAATGGAATAAGAGAAGAGACAGGAGAAGCTTTTACTCTCTTCTGTGGATAAGCAATTCTAATTCTTCAGAGCTATTGAGACAGTGCCTTTCATGGGAAGAAAATTCACAAGTCCATAAAGTTTTCATTTTTATATCTGTTTTGTAGTCAGTTTTAGAGATGGTAAGGATGTAGAGAGGAAGCAACAGAAACAGTATTCCTAAAAGAGGGTTCACATCTATTCAGGCTTATATCTTATCCTACCCTTCTTCAGCCCCTAATGCTCTGAACACGCTCCCAGCACTGCTGTAAGAGTGATACCAGCAGGCATACAGCCACATGCATATATCATTGAATTCAAATATTTGGAGAGTGAGGAATCTATGGGGATGTCTAACACTAACACTCATGAATTTCATACCTGTGCCCTTCCCTGGTTTAACAGAAGTCCAATGGTGCCAGCACAGGAATGACCTGAGCCTTACTGCTGCATGAGACACCTCTCCCAGGATTCATGGTCCACATTTCTTTTCCAGGCTTCACTATGCAAATTTAGATACATAAAAATATGCCCCATCACATAAACTCAACAATCTCATGTGGTCTCTCAGATGCAAATTTTACTGTAATGTGTACTTTTCTTATTCTCCTGTCTCCGCAGCTGAAATTAATGCACCATCTGAAACTCTCACTGGGCTTAGGGCCAAACATGCTCAAACAGCCACATCAGATGACATGCAGATGCAGTCATTTGAATGACTCCCTTGCCCAGTTCTAAACTGATGGCTGATTTTAATCCCTTGCTGCAGGGACTGCAGTGTCCTTCCTTGGGCACCCTCTTGGAAGGTTTCTTTGTAAATGCGGCCAGCAGAGAGGAGGTTAAAGAGACCAACAGAATGGTGGCCAGGTCTGGCTATGACTCCAAGGCAGGAATCAGCAAGGAGATCTAGTAATAGGACTGAAGTGAAAATGAATTCTATTTTAAGTGGCTGTTTTTAACCTCTTGTTCTTTGATGTGCATTTTAGTCAAGCTGAAATTGCTTATAAAACAATATGGAAGGGGAAGCAAGGGGATGGAATTATTTATTTACTTAAAGAGAAAAAGAGACATATCTGCAGTTTTCTGACTGCATGGTCATTGATGATTGTGTCTACAATGTCATAAGGTGGGGAAGAAGGCTCCTTGAAGGGGCACAATGTGACATTCTCTACCACTCGACCTTGTCCTGGAAGGACAGATTATTATGACACTACAGGCGTATGTGCATGAACACCTGATGCTTTGTACAGTAGCACTTTGTGCTAATGAATCTCATGATAATTCATGCATTTTCTATTTTAATGTGTAAGCCTCCCTCACCTCACCTTTGTAAGGAGGACAGAGTTAGGATGTTGAGTAACAGAAAGACAAGAGTACTGCATTATTGAGTAGGAACCAGTGAGCCTCTGGGGTTATGTTATATTACTGTTTAAGTTGAACCACAGAGAAAGACAAATACATTTTGCATGTAGAAACACTACGGACTAACCAGCCTGAGGATCCAATTCTACATGCTTCTTTATCAATGTTCTTGTAAAAGCAGTCTTTGCTCACTTGATCTAATGGTAGTCAAGGGTGCTGCCGGGAGAAGTGTTGCACAGCCACCCATAGGAAATTCTGCCGCATCAGCTTCATTTCTGCTAATGCACCACAGGAACCCAATCAGCATTTACAGTTCAGCAGTAGGGTGGGTTTTTCTCTTTGCTCTGTTCCTCACTCACTCACCACACTTTCAAAAGCTCCATACTAATCAGGAGAAACAAAGGAGTCCTGTGCCAAATGCTCAGTATTGCACACTGGCTGATGGAGCAGTGAACACACTGGCCTATAATTAGACAGCTTTCAAAACTTTGCTTTTCCTTCTGTTCCTTTCCCAGCCCTTTCCAATAAACCTACTCTCTCCTTTCTCACTGAGGGGGATCCAAAGCTATCCTCCAGGCATGCGTTGCTCCCCATTTAGTGTCAGTGGGAGTCACAAGAGAACATCAGGGGAGGAACAAACCCTTAAGGGAAAGAAACCTCTGACAAAATCCAGCCACCCCATGCTAGGGCTTTGTATGAATTCTAAGCACTCAGATCTAAAGGAAATGAGGGGCATATTTGCCCAAGAACTTCAATAAAGTACAAAAATGTCTGTTTCACTCTGTTGGCTCTGTACATGATGAAAACTTCAGATAGGGCTTGCTTACGAACACTACTCAGCAAAATGGCATCCTTATCGTATTCCTGCTGAAAATGGCACAGGCTGTAAAAGATGCAGTTCACTCCTTTCCTGGTGTTTTGTTTTATTAACATATTTAAATAATAGTAGAACTCATAATCTGAACCACCTTTCAGTCTTATCTGTTCCTATGGTTACTCTAATAGCCCCTGTGTATACTAAACTCTCTTCCTTCACTGGGATGATTTCTCTCTGCTATAGACAGATTTAAGTGCCATATTTCTACCAGGTCAGCAAGCAGTAGGTCATGGCCTTTTCCTGCTTTGACTCCAACATCAGATGGAGATCAGGTCACAGAAGGCTATGAAAGAAGCTGGTATTGCACTAATTGAGAAATATGTATGGTTACAGTCAACGCAACAGTCCACTGAAATTTGTAGTACATTTTGGTATGGAAGAAAAGCTGCTTTAAACAAATATAGGGGGTAATTTTCATATGGTTCATGGAAAGAAGAGTAAGAAGTAATTGGCATGGGGCTATTAAGAAGTACCACTTATGTGTTAGTGAATTTCTCTGTGTCACAAAATACTGCTGGAATTTGGAGATGAGGCTTCAAAGCATGCACTACATATGTGAGCTCTTTAATGTCATTCAACAGTACAAAGGCTCTGCATAAGCACAAACACACAGCAAGTGGAGAGAGTGGTTCAGGGAAGGATAGCACTGTAGTTTCCCCTTTTCTTTCAGAGAACGTACAACAAAACAGCAACAACAAAAACAAACAACAACAGAATAAACATTCTGTCCTCTAACATCCAATTTTCTTATATACCTAAAGTAGTTTATACCTGCTTTAGTAAACATCCTGCTTAAGGATTCCTGCAGGAGACAAGTGGAACTTTCAGCTTCAAAACAGTAAGGAGAAATTATCTAAGGAAGAAACAGTCAGGCTTCAAGAGACAGGAAACCTCTCTTTTCACTGTATTTACCTTTACTTAAAAAGAGAAATCCTGTTTCTCCCATGTGGAAGACCAAGTTTAAGCTCTGCACCCTGCTGAGCAGGTTAAATGTAGCCAGACAACAGCAGCCTAATTAACAGCCTAATTTTTGCCCAAGTGAAACATGAAATTTCTTTTTTCTGTATGCTACTAATCGAATGTGCAAGCAATCCCACCCCCTAATTACTGCTGGTTCCCAATTAATGAAAGATTAACAACCTCCATATGAAATCACACAGAAACATGGGCCTCTCAATGCCCCAGCGCGAAGAGGACAATCAACTAACCTCACTAGTTAAACCACACATTAATCAGCATTCAACCACAATGGTCAAAGGGAATCAACCCCATAGCCTCTCTCCTCCTGAGGGAGAGATCAGAAAGCCTTTTCTAGGTCTCTCTACTGCACTGCATCTCTGCTGCCTGTTGGAGAAAAGCAAGGATAATTCTTGATTCCTTTGGAGTTCTTCCAGATCTACATCACACAACTTTGGATCTCAGTACTCATTTTCTGGATTAAATGGAACAACACTTCTGGTATTTGTTCATTCCTTTCATTAGAAGAGGATAACTTTGTTGTGTAATTAACATGCCAGTAATTAAGGATTCCAAGATGATGTACTAATTTCTCTCTCACACACACACTCTTTCAAAATGTTATCAGCAGTAATTGCATTAACATCTTTTCTTTCCCTTTTATTTATTAGTTTGTTAGGCTTTCATTTAGTCGTTTTCTCATTACACAAATACACACACATTTTCTTTGTTTCTCTGAAAATTTGCTACAGACTTGAAAATTTTAAACATCTCGACCCACGCTCAACCCTCCACCTCCCCTTGAAGCACAGAGGAATGTTCAATGCCCTTCCATTTTTGAAACTGCTTTAAAGAGGAGGTAAAACCTTACAAGTGACACCCTCCCCTCCTCCACTAATTTCCCTCTCCCCCAGATACAGGTCTAGATAATTCTTGTGATAATAGGACCTTTCATGTAGAGACCCTAAGACGTCTGAAAATGAGATGGATTGAGGACTGTGAATTATTACCATGGAACTCTAAGAAAGTCTTAAAGTCATGCTAAGGACAGTTTATTGCTTGCTGAGCACTTCTTTTTGAGATTTAAGCTCAAGCTATAGAAGATTATAAAACAATTGATGTGGTTGTTTTTTTTTTTTTTCCAGTATGATGAAATGCACAAAACAGGACAAGTTAGGAGACAGCAGAGAATGATTCATTTTATGTTTTATTCTTTTTCTTTCTTATTCTTCTTCTTTCTGTTATTTCCTTGGCTTTTTAAAACGTTTTGTTCCAAGAAGAGAGTTTGAGTACTGCAGCTGAATGTTAGTATGCAGAGCTTAGTCTAATTTGTCAGTGGGTTGAAAACCCAAACCACAGCCTGGGAATTTTTGCATTCAACCTTAGAGCAGTAGTCTCCCAACCTTGATGCCTAGGCAGCAACAATACTGCAATGGTTATAAGTCACAGACATTTTGTTTCAGCTTTCTTCCTTCTTCTGTAACATATGCTTAGGAAATCTGGATCCAGCTGTGGCATGGAATTTGAAATGCCCTAATTTTAAGAGGCTGGGCAGTTGTGTACTCTGCTCTAAGATCATGAAGGTGCAGCCTCAGTTTCTTCCACTTTTATTATGTATTAGTAACTCAAAAAATAGCTATTGTTTAAAAGCATGAAATATTAATATTTACTGTTCCCCAGTTGACCCTGTTTTTCAAGGGGTTTAGTTGTAAAGGCTGAGGAAGAAACACAAGCCAGATATCGAATCATAATCCTAACTCAGGTACTGACCTTGACCTGCAACTTCAGATTGTACAAAGACAATTCCCAGTTCATGCCTGAAACTGAAAATAATGGTTATTAATCGCCATACTCTGACAAGAAGTACTCATTCCTTTTTCCCCATCCCTTTGCTTTCTGCTGCATTTTATCTTTCATCTGCATTTTTTTGCCTGTCTCTTTTTATCTGTGAAAACAAATTTGCTGAAATCTATGATCATAGTGGTAAAATCGGAGTGCTTGGTTTCAAGCCAACTTGAAGATGCTTTAATGAGAAAAAGAATTGGCAAAGAAAAATCCAAAACTAAACAAAACAACCTATGTTCATAACTCTCTTGTGTGCATAAGCTCAAGAAGGAGTGAATCTGCAGTTCTATTCTGTGACTTTGAATTGAGCCTGAGACCATAAAAGTCATCCTTGTTTAATTTCCAGGTCAAAAGGAAGGAAGGAAAAAAATCCAAAGGCTGCTGCCACTGCCAGAGAAAACCCAGGACTGTTTCAGGGAAATGAGATTTTGCTGTATGCCTGAAAGGACAAAGTTGAGGCATACAGCTTCCTTTTTTTGCATCCTGTACAATCTGGTGTAACATAGACTCATTCAACCTATTTCAGGTTTGGAAGCAGTCCAGCTGTGGTAACATAGAGCCCTAGGTGGGCTAATTCATGTGATATGTTGTCTGTGTGCTTGAGGTAGGAAATAACTCATGTTGTGGTAAACTTGCATTACACAAATATTTATGCAAAATATTTCAAGTGCTTGGGCAGTAATAAATTGCTATCGTTTAGTCTGTTAGAGCCTGATAAAAAGCCTGTTGTCTTGTCAGGCCAGATAGCTACTGGTGATGCAAGTATGAAAAATAAACCCAAAGCAATTCTTAACCAGGCTGCCCAGTGAAGAATCTTAACATGTCTACCGATAGACTGCAGTAGGAATTACATACCTAATGTATTTTGTATCTACTTTTTAACATGCCAATTTTTCACCTTCAAGAGTAGACTGATTTCCCCAGGAGGTAAGGGAAATGAGACTTGCAGAGACAAAATATTACTTGAACTGAGCCACGTAAGGTTCCTATAACCACAGAAAGTGACCAGTTTTGGGTCATGGGGAAACCCAAAATCTGGTATAGAAAAAAGGGATACATCAAAGGAACATATACAGGATTTTTATACAGGATCATAGAGTTATAGGGTTGAAAAGGACCACAATGATCATCGAGTTTCAAACCCCCTGCTATGTGCAGGGTCGACAACCAGCAGACCAGGTTGCCCAGAGCCACATCCAGCCTGGCCTTGAATGCCTCCAGGGATGGGCATCCACAACCTCCTTGGGCAACCTGTTCCAGTGCGTCACCACTCTCTGAGTGAAAAACTTCCTCCTAATATCTAATCTAACCCTCCCCTGTTGTAGTTTAAAACCATTCCCCCTTGTCCTATCACTATCCCCCCATGTAAACAGCCATTCTCCCTCCTGTTTGTAAGCTCCCTCCCTTCAAGCACTGGAAGGCCACAATGAGGTCTCTCTGGAGTCTTCTCTTCTTCAAGCTAAACAAGCCCAGTTCCCTCAACCTTTCTTCATAGGAGAGCTGCTCCAGCCCTCTGGTCATCTTAGTGGCCCTCCTCTGGACCCATTCCAAGAGCTCTGCATCTTTCTTATGCTGGGGGCCCCAGGCCTGGATGCAGTACTCCAGATGGGACCTCACAAGGGCCGATTAGAAGGGGACAATCCCCTCCCTCTCCCTGCTGGCCACCCCTCTTTTAATGCAGCCCAGAACACTGGTTGGCCTTCTGGGCTGCAAGTGCACACTGCTGGCTCATGTCCAGCTTCTAGTCCACCAGGACCCCTAAGTCCTTCTCTCTCTAGGAGATCTTCCCCCAGTCTACCTAAATACCAGGGATTGCCCCGGCCCAAGTGCAGCACCCTGCACTTGGCCTTATTGAAACTCATTAGGTTTTCACTTCTCCAGCCTGTCCAGGTCCCTCTGGATGGCTTCCCTTCCCTCCAATGTATTGACAGCATCACTCAGTTTGGTGTCATCCACAAACTTGCTGAGAGTGCACTTGATGCCATCGTCTGTCATTGATGAAGATGTTGAAGAGCACCGGTCACAAGACCGACCCCTGAGGGACACTACTTGTGACTGGCCCCCACCCTGACACAGAACCATTGATCACCACCCTTTGGCAAGGATTAAGTTATTAGTCCTGTTATTTGCCCGTTGTACAGTTTATGCTGGTTATCCAGGAGTAAGATTCTCTGTGTACTCCAGTCAACTGAAATAAATCCTGTAGGGATTTATAGGACAGGTGAGCTCTCTGATGAAGTACAGAAGGGAGAGGGAGAAAGTCCATCAAGAGAGAATATGGGATTTTTAGTCCAAATGGAAAAGGTAACTCATTGCCTCTGTAGCAGCCTCATTTTGTTTACTTTTATGCAAAATGCAGCTTGCTCTCCATTAATTTGATAGACACAGGAAATTTCCATGGAAACATCAGGACTCCATTTCATTTAAACCCTGATTCCTGATTTCCTTGTCAAGCAGAAATAGATGTGTTGGAAATGAGAGAAATGTTCAGAGTACTGCTTAGAGTCATTGCCTGTGCAGAGGTTTTCAGAGCAGTGCAGTGCTCTGCCATATCCCATCATCATTCACCTCAGCATGATCCTCTACTCCAGGCTTCTTTCCTTTTTTCCTTCTATTTAGGCAGTTTTGTCCTCAGATCCACTGCTAACTTTCTCTGCTTAACCTCACAAGCAATTACTGTCCTCCCTGTCTGTGGGG
>NW_024885344.1:2732232-2824838 GCF_019232065.1 Centrocercus urophasianus
TCTCTGCTTAACCTCACAAGCAATTACTGTCCTCCCTGTCTGTGGGGCTATATGCAGTGCATAGGTATGTTCTCCAGCCCTCTGCTCTTCACCTAGAATCAGGGGCATTCATGCAGCCTGGAAGTCAGGTTTATTTATTAACTTAAAAAAAAAAAAAAAAAAAAAAAAAAAAAGAAAAAGAAAAAGAAAAGGATCTTAAAAACTCTGAGAATCAGACAGAATTTTTTAGACAGGCACTTTCTCATGTGCAACCAGTGGGAAAAGATTCCAGAAATTCCTTGCAGAATATTATAACCCAACATTTTTCAGTTTATCTTACATACTAGTATATATAGTACAGCTAGTATATTTTTCTCAAAGAATGGTTAAGGCTCTTTGGTATATTTCTGTGCAGCCCACTGGGTAGAATTATACAAGGTTACACGTGCAGACTAAAAGAATATTGCTCAAACCCTTCTGCTCAGCTGTCTTCTTCCCATCAAGGGACTGGGTTATAACTGCCCTTTCCACTATTTCTCCACAGTTCCAGATATCAAGGCTGAACTCCTTTCCTTGTCCTCTGTCTCAAAATGTGCTCTGTAGCTAGAAAGGAACACAGAATTAACACGGGTAGATCTTTCTCCAGCTAGATATTCATGTATCACCACTTCTACACAAGCAAGAATTCAACTCCTCTCCTCCTCATACACACTCTTCATCCACATCCTTGTGTTTGCAGACACAGCATAACTCTCATCAATATTTTTAGGAGGCCTCTGGATTCTGCACAGGCGACAACCTTCATAACAGCATCTCTTAGGCTTCAAAGACTGTGAGACCCAAGGCTAAATACCTAGGAGGGATCCAGAGTCATATATGGATTTGATATTCATAGCCTGAGCATTTTCTCTATTGCAGCTTATCAGGTTTTTCTTTTTCCTCTTTCTCTGCTCTTCAAAATCCTTCATATATTTTTAAGTGTGGCCATCAGAAGAAGGTATGAGTAATTCAGATTATCATGGCAGAAAGGAAGCTGTTTCACTGGGGAAGGGGAAGCGAAAGGGGAGTAATGTTTTTGGAGGCTAAAGAATACACCCTAGAATAATTCACTACAGATGAGTATAGGACCCCGGAGTCTTGAATACCCAGTCCTGGACTTTAATGATTACATATCCTCTCTTATCTTAAACTTGAAGCAAATCCTAGGCCGTAGATAAAGGTTTCAAAGTGAATCGTAAATTACTGTCAGTGCTTCTTCCCCTTTGGCTGGGATAATGGCAGAAGTACATACGCCCTAATCTCCCCAAAGGTATTTTTGAAAAGACACTTTGTATTTAAAGCCTTGTTCATCTTCTCTGCATATATATCTTACATCTGTCTTTAGCTACTGGCTAGTGGAACCTCTGCATACTGTGGGAAAACACAGAGGTGCTCCTTCTTGCATATCTAAAGCTATGGAGGGGTGAAAACAATTTATCTTTCAACATAGTTGCAAAGAAAAAATAAATCAGACTGCTAGTTTAGTCAACCTCATTTAAGCATTACGAATTACACTTTCTGCCTGGCCTGTCAATCATGAGCTGTAACACATATAGGAAGGTGCTTTCTTTTGATGAACAAATATTTCCAGGATGGGAGGAAGCAGGAGGAACCTGACCAGCCTTAAGATCAGTCAGAGAAAGCTTCACATGACAAGGAAGAGATAACCTCAAGAAACTGCAGTAGCAAGGACAGCAATAAAAAACCCACAAACTTCCATGCAGACCACTCCTAGACACTGCACGGATGTGTTTCATATCAAATATTGTGGAAGGTAATTCTCTTTTGCTTACAACGATCACCTGTGGTACTGATAGGAAAGGACCGGGTCATCTTTGCATGCCCTCTGCAGTCTCCATGCCCAATTCCAGCACGTGCAGATCTTAGAGCCTCATCCCAGCAGTAGGATTTTCTGTGCTGAGAAATGGGACTCTGGACATACTGGACAGACAACTTCCCTTTTCCCCTGAAATCTGAGTTATCCACTATTAATTAATAAGAGTACCATTTTATTTTAATAATCATGTTACTGTGCATTTTAATATCGTTAGATTAAGGGGATACAACTGTGAGCAGGCCTTTCTGGTCTGGAGGTTGTGCTGGGAAGCAGAGAGGTGTCTGTATCTAGGGAACTTTGCTTAAAATATTAAGTGTGGAGACAAAAACTCTCAAGTTATGGTGATGACAAAAAATAATAATTTATCCTAAATTTACCTGGATTAAAATACTGAAAAAAAAAAAAAGCACTGAATTGTCAAGGGGAAATTCTGTAAGTCTCTCCAGATCAGCAGTCATAGTGTAGAGCTGACAGAATTATTGTCTTCAGCACCAGCATTTCCCTAGCTTTGCACTTCCAAGTCATTTTTGAACTGGGCTTTTGTGAGACAGAATAGTGGATATCTATCCATTAAGACATGATCTGAAACATTAAAACATCTTAAATTCAGTGTCTGATGGAATGGATTTCTGTTTCCCCTATGATAGTATGGTATTGCCTTTTACATGGAGGGGCAGGATATGTCAAGCAGTGCCTTTGCATTCACAGAATCACAGAATCAGAATCACAGAATCACCCGGGTTGGAAGGGACCTCAAGGATCATGTAGTTCCAACCCCCCTGCCTAGCAGGGCCACCAAACATACACAATCAGATCAGGTTGCCCAGGACCCTGTCCAACCTGGCCTTAAACACATCCAAGGACGGGGCATCCACAACCTCCCTGGGCAGCCCGTTCCAGGGCCTAACCACTCTCCTTGTATAGAACTTCCCCCTAACATCCAACCTAAATCTTCCCTCCTTCAACTTGGATCCATTTCCCCTAGTCCTGCTGTTGTCAGCCCTTTTGAAGAGTTTACTCCCCTCCTGGGTGTAGGTTCCCTTCAGGTATTGATAGGCTGCAATGAGGTCACCCCGCAGCCTTCTCTTCTCCAGGCTGAACAAGCCCAACTCCCTCAGCCTGTCCTCATAGGGGAGGTGCTCCAGCCCCCTGATCATCTTAGTCGCCCTCCTCTGGACCCTTTCCAAAATCTCAATGTCTTTCTTGTACTGAGGGCTCCACACCTGGACACAGTACTCCAGATGGGGCCTCACAAGAGCCGAGTAGAGAGGGACGATCACCTCCCTGTCCCTGCTGACCACCCCTCTCCTGATGGAGCCCAGGATCCCATTTGCCTTTCGAGCTGCCAGAGCGCACTGCTGGCTCATGTTCAGTCTCTCGTCCATCAGGACCCCCAGGTCCTTCTCTGCCGAGCTGCTCTCAAGGACCACTCCTCCCAGCCTGTACGGGTGCCTGGGGTTCTCCCGGCCCAAATGCAAAACCTTGCACTTTGCCGTGTTGAACCTCATTAGGTTCACCCGAGCCCAGCCCTCCAGCCTGTCGAGGTCCCTCTGAATGGCCTCCCTTCCTTCCACCGTATTGACTGCACCACTCAGCTTGGTGTCATCAGCAAACTTGCTGAGGGTGCACAATTCAGAAGCATCCCATTTGAATTTATCAAGAAACAAGTGAGCAGATGTTCTGAGGAAGGGGAATAAGCTACATCAAGTCTTTTGAAATCCAAAGAAAATCCTTTTGTCCTGTTCTCTAGCCACTAAAACTACCTGGGTCCACTTCCATCACATAACCACCACTCTTAGAAAAGTTAATGCTTCCTATGTACTTCCAAGGCAGCCATAGAAGATGTGCTACAATAGACAGGATTATGAGACCTGTCATTGGGTTAACTAAAAGGAAAGTTATCAGGTTAAACAAATAGTCCAAGTAAATGAGGACTAAAACAAATAATTTCCTGAACAATGTGCTCTAAATTCTCAGAGGAAAGTCATGCAAACCATATTGCCTAAACAAAAAATGCTTTGTGGTGTTGTCTTTTAAGGATCCTTACCTTACAAGGACAGTTCTAGCATTACTGTCAATAAAATAGGACTTCTGACACTTCCTGACTGGGGGGGTGCACACGTGAAGAAATGCTGATAAGCCAGGGATTTTCCAATGAAAGGTGGTTAACAATAGATTCTAAATACCCTAAGTAGATTCTAAGTATAACTAATAGATTCTGAGCATATATAAGAGGCATCTCTATATTAAATGTCCACTTTCCAGAATCATATGTGCTTGAAATTTCAGATAGGGAATACTGTTTGATTAATCCTGAAAGCACTTCACTGTATATTTCCATTTGAATTTTGCATGTAACAAGCTGTGTCCTTTTGACATGGACCTGGATATTTTTAAGGGACCTCTGTTGGCAGAGCAGAGAGGTTGTCTGCAACCTGATCATCTACAGTTTGGACAGACTATCTTTAAGGACACCAGCATCACATTTGATCTAGGAGGGACCATCATCTAGCCAGTCTGGCATTTCAGTGAAATAAGACATTTCGTCAGGTGCAGATGATGCTCTGTTATGCTTACAGCTGGTAGCTAACTGCTGTCTTCCAGTGCACTAGATAAATCTCACATGGTTGTTGATTTATTTGTAATGGTTTAATTAACCTGATAATGAGATTGTTTTTGTTTATATCAAATTAAAATAAATTGGGTTAATATTTATTTTATTTTACACTTCCACTTAAGTATTTGATTTAGCAATTAAAGCATGTAAAATTGGAAAACTGGAAGATGGGATGATTGAATTTTTTTTGTCTATGGAAATTAGGATCGAGTCTCTGAGGAGTTCTAGGGAAGATAAGATTGAGCATGTGTCCTGATGACAGTGGATAAATAGAATCATTGATTATAACAATGCTTGTGATACTCACCTACAGAGGAAAAAGCGATTGGGTTTGTGAAGATTTTTTGATGCCTAACACTGCATAATAACATTTAGTTTTATTTTTCAAAACTATGCACACTTGCCTGCATCCTTAGGAATATTTAAGGTACAAAACGTTTCAAACTTCAGGCCAAATAGCTTCTAGTAATGACAGAAAGTCTCAGACACATAAATAATTTTAGGAGATAAAAGTACTTCCCAGTTAGAGGAAACATTTATCACATTTTTTTCATCCTTTTCCCCCTTAAAAATAAAAGAAATATGGGTGTGTACTTGTGTATGTAAGGACTCTTTTAGATATAGCTGTATGTAGATCACAAAATTATAGAATTGTTTAAGTTGAAAGGGATCTTTAAAAGTCGCCTGGCTCAACTCCCCTGTAACAAACATGGACAACTACAGTCAGATCAGATTGCTCGGATGTAGGTATACAAAAAGGCATAAGGATGTGTTCCAAGGCCTGTACATGGTAGACTAGAAAATCCACAAAAGTGAATGACATATGCTCATACAACTCCATCATAATATCTAATACACCTTATCTAACAACATGCTCTCCTTCACTGTCCCTCAGTAGTTAAATGCTGAGGTGATCTGAGGCACCAAAGAATGACAAGAGGATGCCACAGACAGATCTTGTGGCAATACCAAGAGCAGAACTTGGTTTCCTGGCTGCTGGTTTTGTCTCCTGACAAGGCTGCTTCACTTTCCCAAAGCTGGATAAATGATATTCCACAACAAAATGAAAATATCCTGGAAGTGGTAAATAAGTTTTGTATGACCCCGCAGGTATATGCCCTGCTTGCTTTTCATCTATGCTCTGGTGATTCAGTTAGCAGAAATGCTCTGCCAGACAGCTGCAAAGGAATATTACATAATAGCTATGAAAAGCCAATTTTGAGCTCTCTGGAGACCTTCATTCTGGAATTGTATTTGTCCAGTGTAAGAATAGAAATACCCCCCAGTGAGCAATCAATATTTCTGTGAGTGTCTCCACTCCACACATCACTTCTACAGCAGCAGGGAATTAGCTCTGGAGAGATACAAGAGGACACTTCATCTCCAGCTCTCTCCTGCCCTCTTCTTTGCCCCTGAGATAATGAGTGGGAGTGTGATCTTTGGCTGGTTTTAGACAAAAGGATGAAGCAAAGGAGGGGACTTTCACATGGAGAGATCTAAGGTCAGGCTGTAGATGTTCCCTGTTCATTGCAGGGGAGCTGAACCAGATGACCTTTAAGGGTCCCTTCCAACTCAAACAATTCTATGATTCTATGTGGCTGACCCATGACAGGGCTGCAGTTCAGAAGTAGCCTGAGAACAATTGGGTTGAAGCCGGGGTATGAGTGTAATCCAGTCTGTGTGGTTAGCAGTAGACAAACAAGATGAACCAGACGATTTTTACCTCCTAGGAAGTGCAAATCTCTTTTTTGCAGTCTGGACTTAACCCAGCAAACAAAGGGTACCTTCATCGAGCAGCTTAAATTTTGAACACTCCCCAGGGGATGGCCAGGGAATGAGCTACACGTGGAGCATCGCTCACAGAAAATATTCAAGGGATAATGGATGACTGCGAGGATTATTCGATTTGTTCTGAGACAGTCTGAGAATATGGGAGAGAGGAGTGGAGAAATTTTGGCAAGTGAGTTATTCATCATAAAACATATTCTCCCCTCTTCCCCCAGCACACACCAGAGTTTATTCAGAAGGTGGCTATTGCATGTGCAAGAGAGATGGAGGTTCTAAAGCTTTTCATCAACACAGGACTGCCTTGTTGAGTCATCGCAATGATGAATGCTTGAAGCCTGCATGAAAGTGCAATGCAATTACTGCTGAGTAATAGCAGCAGGTGGAGCTTTTCAGCTCCAGCTGGGCTCTAAGAGGTGATGGTGAATCAATCAGTGTGGAACAGACCTTGCTTTTGGAGGGGAGGGAACAGGGTGTGCTGTGTGTGAGAGGTGCTTGGTGGGTTTTTGTGTGTGTGTATGTATGTATGCATGGTTGTTTGCTCCTAAATGCATCTTGCATAGTCTTTCAACTTAGAGAAGAGAGGACTTATATTGGTAAAGAGTGTCAACCCACAGGATGACTGGTGTTAGGTTTATTGTTCACTAAAGCTGCACCTGAAAGGAAATATATCTGAGGTCTTTGGGGCAAAGTGGCAACTCTACCTGATTTAAAAATAAGGTTATAAAAGCTCCAAGGGGGCAAAGGGAAGAAGTGAGAAAGAATTAAGTTATGTGCAGAAGTAATTAAAAAAAATCTGAAAGTGAAGTCTGCTGATCTTTCCAAGAGCTTTGGGACTTCTAGGTAGATAATTGGTGACATAAACTTTTTCATGGTTAAGTACCAAGAGAAGGTGAAAGACTGAGTGGCGTGGGCAGTCTTTGTTTGAACGAGGGCAGTATGAGGTGATATAAGCAATATTCTGCTCGTTAGTTGCCTATTCTCTGAAGATATACCACTGCCTATAATAAAAAAGACATGGTTATGCTTGCTTGTTACATGGGATTGTCCAGCTATGGCCCACTCAAAGGTAGCAGGAAGAAGAAAAAAAAAGGCAATGAAAACAATTTTGTTTGGAGAAGGTTTTGTTACAAAGAGTTTTAAGATAATCTTGAGCTAACCATTGAGTTCAGACAACATTGTATGTGACCAAAGTAGCAACTGAAGCCCAGCCTGCTGAGGTTGGTGTGTTATGGTTCTTTGTGCTCCTTTCCCACCTTACATCACCTGCTTGAGAAGTGGACAGTAGAGAGAGACTGAGACCACTGTTCTGAAACAAACCTCTGGTTTTCATGCCTTGCTGTGCAGAAACTGCATGGCTCTACTTTCCTGATAGTTGATGTGCCATGTGGTGGAAGAACCAGCCTGGAGACTGACAATGAAAGCTGAAATCAGATATTAGGGTAAAGGATAAAAATATATCTAAAGAGAGAACAGGGAAGGAGAGAGACAGTGGAGGAAGTTGATGCCAGATCTTATCAATCTTCTTGAAAATGACATGTGGTGCCTATGAAACCTATTTAAAGTTCCTGTGTGTCATAGGGAATATTTTTTGCAGAATCTTGAAAGAAATCGACAATTATGTATTTAAAAGAGATTCTATTTCTGGTCACCTGTGTTTCAGACATCTGAGCTATGCATGGTAGATGATGTGTCAGACAGAAACAGCAGATGGATTATTTATCTCCCTGTAGGGAAGCAGCCTGGCCCAAAGAAAAGGAAACAGAGACTCTATTGCAACTGTGCTGAAGAAGAATTAAGTCCCACTTTCTGCTTTACATGGCAGTGGACTCACTTAGGGGTGGCAGGCCTGGGCTCAAAGCACCTCTTGTGGAGCCCAGAGTCCTGAGTTATGCCACAGGCTATGAGTGTCTGGGAAAAGTTGCTTCAATGACCTGCAATGCTGTTTCTCTGCATGTAAAAGCAGGAAAGTGATAACTAATTGCTTGAAAAAGTTACTCCAGGGCTAACACTTGTGAATTACTTCAGTACTTTATCATAAAAAGTTACTATTATCATAACCTCAGACTTTTCCAAAGCTAAATATTGGATAAATGTAGGGAACTCGCCATGAAGAATTGAGATGCACAGATTTAGAGCCTACTAAAAAATGAGCCTTCACCTTAACTTAGTTTTCCATGAAAGTCCTTATTTTCTTACTTTTGTCAGTGGGGAAGAAATACAAGCTGAAAAAAATGGAAAAAAAAGTCTCTCCTTTAACCCAAGTTCACTGCCACCTTCTTGCTCCCCTTGCCAGTCTGCCATGAAATGGGAGATGAGTACACACCAATTGTAGTGCATATGTTCTTTGGGGAAGATGCAAGAGATTGGACAGAAATACAGAAGTTCTCTAAAGTAATTTCAGGCAGGGCATGAAGACGCTTATTAGGATGTAACGAGTGCATGTGGAGCGGAGCTATTTTTAATCACAAAATTTCTAGCATGTAAGTAAGCCGGACATGCATTAATAAGAGGATAAGTGAGAACAGGCCAGATGGATGAACTGGAACTGAAATGGTTCACAGCATTTCTGGCTCCTTAGTGATGACACTGAGTGAATACAAAGAGGAAATTGAGTTTTCTTACATGAAAAAATGATGATAATTACAAGGTTTGAATTGCATGTTGTTTCTTAAATGCAACATTGACTTTAAATCACTGTCCTTTGCCTCCAATCTGTCTGGAAGGAAAAAGACTCATTTTGTCTGGCTACGATTACAATAGGTCCAAGAGCTCTGCAATGGCAGAGGGAACCTGGGAGCCTCACAGTCCATCACTCGTGTGACATTTCCCCTTGATTCCTACCTTCCTGGGAACAATGAGTCCAAAGAGACTCTGATTTTCAGTGTTGTCCTTGATTAGCAATAAAAAAGAAAAAAAAAAAAAAAAAAGGGAAAGGAAAAAAAATATCTTCTGCAAGTTTGTGTACGTTTTTTTTTTCCTATATTAATACCCATTGTGGGAATGGATAGAAGAGGATTAACAGTGGCTATCCTCTCTTCAATCTAAACTACAATTGATTGAGAAACATCACATAGGGACGTCTTGGAGGAATTAACACAAATCCTTTTAAAACTCTTCAGTGTCTTTTCCTTTCCTTTCCCTCCTCCCCAGCCTCTTCTGTGCCCCTCAGTCTGAATTTGTAGCGGAGGACATGGGCAGGGAGGATCACGGGTAATCAATTAAGATGCAGGCTTTTAGCATTTGAGATGCATTATCATGGTCCCATTGACACATTCTGAAACACAAGCTCAATCTATCACATTGCAAATGAATTCAGAGCAGAAGATTAAAGAGGTGGAGAAGCACACAGTCACACTATAGAATTCAATTTAAAAAAAAAAAGAAGAAGAAAAGCACAAAAGCAGGAACAACAGAGTGAAAGCTGACTTGTCTGTGGCCAGACTTTACTCTCCATTCTATAGTTATTCCAGTGGAATCAGACTGGGAGGGAAAGTTTGGATTAGTGTGAACCATGGGATTTTATCAATTTAAGATGGATTGAAAGAAGTTACACATAATTCTGTGTTTTATTCTACCTCCCCAAGATAATGTTTCAGGACCAAAAGGATTGAAAACAGATTGTTTACTATCTGTGGTCATTCCAGACCAGCAAATGAACTCGCTGACAGCTAGGCCTGGGTGAGGACTGGGAACTGCTAATATTTAATGTATCTCTTCTTTCATGGCCAGTGGTTTCTGAGGTACAGTCTACTGTTCTCCAAGGCAGGCTGGTGAGTGTCAGGACTCCTATCTTTGGCATCAAACAATGCAAATCCATTGCAGTGTGAAAGCAGAAGTGCAGCTCTTGCAATTCAGGTGACTTCTGAGTTAGAGGAGATTCTTTTTCTGCTTCTTCATTTCATTCTCTTCACAACTCTGCCCTCATACAGAGTTGAGATGGAGATCTTCCCACCTTGTCCAGCACTCCTTTCAAAGTCTGCTGGCATAAAGAATAGCTCAGATTAAGATACATTTTAAATGATGAAAAGCCTTTTCTTCTCCCCTCTCAAAGATTTTGCAAGTGTTGTTTTTCAGAGCCAACACATCAGAAGCATAAAAGTTTGGGATGAACACTGAATTAATTTGACATTAAGCAGAACCATGCTAAGGCAGGATAAGTACATAGCCAGTCCACAGGCAAGAGCCCACATTCCCCATCCATGTTCTTTCTTCCTGGATCACTGCCTCAGGCATATCCCATTTCTGGGTGTGGAAATCAAAGGCCCCTACAATAGAAGGCAGTAAATGGAACCACAGCCACTTTCTCTGGCCTGGCCACTGTCAGCTCTTGTTAAGCCTAGCAAGGGTTTTGACTCTGAACATAGAAAGTGTTGTCTGCTGAAATCTGCCTGCTATTTCTAACTTTCTCTGTAAGCAGCATAAGGAACTGTGGTGGGTCTGCTGAGGAACTGCACTAATTACACAACTGCCAGAAACATACGTGTCCTCTTTCTTTAAAATTAAATTGTCATGTAAACCCCACCATTGGGAGCCTCCATGTGTCACAGCCTGGAGCGGTTGAGGCACCAGAGGGAACAGCGGCTGCTAGATTGACTCACTTCCCATCTGTTTGCTCACAGAGAGCTGGTTAAGGAGCCTCTCTAGTGAAGACAGGACACAGACACACGTAGAAGGTAACAAGGACATGTTATGGTTTCTTTATCAGGCGTGCTTCGATTTGAGATTTATTTTAATGCTGGGATTAATCTGAGGCTCATGAAAGGGACAGGCTGTCAGCACTGACAAAAACCTGCCTGACAGCCAGGAGGGACGAGGTGAGATTTATGCACACAGCAATTGCCTATGCCCCTTGCTGCTGGTGTGCAGCACTGCCTGCCCTATTCTCTTCCCCACTGCTGTGTATCCAGCACCAGTCCTGACCACCCCAGGCAATCGATATATTCATTCAGTGCTTTACTCACATGCAGGTAGAACTGTCTCAGCTTCCTTCGTGCCCCCCCACAATCTCCTGGCACAAGCCCCTCTGAAAGAAGGTGCTGAGATAAAGCATCTAGATATGTGAAGTCTGAACTATGAATTTATTTTTGTTTTCTGCTTCTGAAATAAGTAAATATTTCTACGCTGTGCAGGGCAAAACATTTTTGTTGATTTTTTTTATAAGCAATTTCTCATGTAATTCTGTTTCAGAAAGCCTGAAACGCTTCATCAGACGGCTCTAGCTTAACCATTTTGGAGTGTATTTAAATAGCTTGCAACCTTCCAAAGTAAGCGCCATGCTCAAAATTAGCCTGAAATATTGTGCCTCATATAATCCACTTAGGAATGCTCACTCATTACTGCTAGAAATGGCAGATTCTCAAAGCCTTTGATGGCATAGGCTAAATCTTAAACAATGCATGCCATGTAATGACAACAGCCATTTATAGATACTCCAATCAAAACATCAGTTCCTGTTCCTTGCCAGCATCCCCTCAAGAACTGGTGCCTGATTTTGCTACCTGTACCTCTGGAGAGGGCAGAAAGGCTCTCCCACTGACCACTCCATCAAACTTACGGACTGGGAACCTTCCTGGAAACACCAGCTTTCCTCCATTCTCTTCCAATTTCTGCTTCAGCCTCAAACTGTTTTAAAAAATATGACAACATAGCATTTTTTTTCCCCAATTTTTCACTGAACTTACAGAAATATTTCAAGGACTATCTTCTACCACGCTTTTAAAAAATACCTGTCAAGCTAGACATGTTTTATTTAATAGTCTCTTTGGTCAACCAAACCCCTCAACAGAAAAAAACATAACATTAACTATTTCTGTGAAGTATCTACTGAGATTTGGGCTCTGAATCTTGATGAGAAGGGAAGGGAAGAAAAGGGAAATATATTTAATTTGCCTCAGCAAAACAGCACATCTGGAAAGGAAATTCTACTGCAAAATCCCAGGCATAATCCAGCTATTCTCATCTGAAAAATAAAGGGGCAGCCAATGAGTTCCTTTAAAATGAGATCAATTCATAAACTGGACCAGATGCATCCCTGATGTATATAGAACTGTGATAGCTCTCCTATCCTGTGATCAGGAGCACATATATCTCATCAAGCAGTACTCGTGAAGAAATAGACATTAAAGTCAGACCAAGAGTTTTGAAATACATCAGACCTCTACTTCACCAGCACACAGAATTCCGCATCCCTGTGACGGAAACTGTAGAACAAGGAAGTCTGGGTTCTACCTGCTGCTGAGTGTATTTTCATCTCAAAACCAACACCTGGCACTATGCTTGGTTTCCTCAAACAAGCCTTTACACACCTGAAGTCTTTCCTTCATCCCAGGAGAGGGGGAGAAGAAATAAAGTTGCAGGGTAAGTATTTGTATGATCCAAGCCCATACAGACTGATCATTGAATAGACACACAGCTAAATACTACCTAAACCTGAAACACACATGGCCAGAGAAGATGGTGATGTATTCCCTTACTTTCATCCCCACTTCCTTATACATGTGCCTCCTGCTAGTCACCTATTACATTCTGATAAACTTGGGCATGTAAGAAGGATCTTGCTCCTATGAATGCTTGCTGTATTATGTTGTCATCTCCCAATTTCAGAAAAAAAAAATCTCATGTTGGCTCAACCTCTCATTGCATTCCCCTCAGCATGTACATCTTTTCCAATATTGAAAACCTGACTGTCTTTGTAAATTAAGAGGCCAGCCTTAAAAACATAATAACAACAACGATGGAAATTCAAAACATTACAGAGATTTGAGGTAGGATTTTGAAGGAAAAAAAAAGAAACAAAACACCCAGAAGTAGGCCATTGGCTTCAGGAAGGCTGGGAATAATGCCAGCTGCATGCAGAAAAGCACACACGCATGTGGAAGTATCACACTGAGCCGTTCAGTACTTCAGCTGTTTTGAAAGGCCTACTTCTAATTTAATTTTGAACAGAAAATGGTTCAAACTAACTGGCTTCTATAAAAAGTTGGAGCCACTGAGATGGGATAATTACTTTTCCTTTGCAGATTTTAGAAGTCATGAGTCCTGCGGAGATGACTGGAAGATCTGCTGTGACAGATAGGTAAATAACTATGAGGAGCTGCCCCCAGGCCCTCTCACCAGCCTGTTCTTATCACCTATCATGTGTCCTCCTGATTTTTCTTCCGTCCTTTCCTTTCACACCAATGTTCTTTACTGCCTGGCCAAAGACCTTCCTTTAGAGTCGGCTTGACCCTCCTTTTTGCTGGACAGGTCTAGGTAGCCATAGTAACTTAAAAATAGCTACAAAGGCTTCATTTCAGATAGAATCGTTTTAAAAATAAATAAATAAGCCATGTTTTTTAAAGATAGAAATACATCTGAAAACATAATGTGCCAAGACTTTCTGTCATCTCAGAAAACACTTGAATGGTCACTTCTCAATCCTCAGCTCCCTAAAGGCTCCAATGCTGTCACATTTTTAGATACATTTTTTTTGCTGACTGAGGCCTCGTGGAGAGCACCTCACAGAGCCAGACGTCTCTCGCTGATCAGAAAACTCATCCATCCTATTTACATCTGGCAGCACAGATTTCTTTTTATGATACAGGTCTGCCCATCCCCACCTCCTCCCGCAAAGTTATCACTTCCCTGCAGTGCTTGATGCTCCCTTAGCAATGTGACATTACTTTCCAGCCTCAGCAGCCAGTACAAAAGACTGAAGCTTTGGAGGTTGCTGTTGTCAAGAAAAGAAACCTTCGGATGATAGAGGCCCACACCTGTGAACATTCTCCTGTAGCTACAGTGGATTCACAGCCTTGCTGCTTTAGAGGAAAGAGGAATCAGTCGGAGTTTATCTGCTCACTGCTTCATTGTCCTTCAGCTGTGCACCTTCTCACAACCTTCTCTGCACTCCCTCCATCTTCCCTTTCACCTCTTCTGAAGACATTTTTTCCTCTTCAGATACCCTTTCCGTACAAAGGGATTGTGCTTTATCACTTTTGAACTCCTTTTCTCAACGTGAGCTGTACCCCTAATGGTATGTATCCACCTGTCCTACCAGCAAAGCATCCCAAACAAGAAATTTCCAAATTCCTGAGCCTCGTCTTTCCGGTTTGAAGATTATAGTCACTGTCAAATTTCTTTCAAGAAATTTTAGGGATTCTCTGAAGCAAATAATTAACCAATTGGACAAAAAATTCTGTAGATGTAACACCCAACCTGTGATAATATTTTTCATTTTAAATTGCCAAAGGATTTAGTCAGACTAAATGCATTCCTAATCCCCGTGTCTTTCATGATCCTAAATTGAGTAGAAGGTATATTTGTATGGGGAATTAATGAAACAAAAGCGCCAGTAATTGTATTCTGCTCAGGACCTAGAAGGAATAATACCCACTTAATGGGACTTTTTAAGTTTGCATACAGGCACGTTTTAGAAATTAAAGAATAAGGAAAGAAAGACAGAAGAAAAAACAAAACCCTGTTACTGAAAATCTCTATGGCAAAAGATCTATACATTTAATTTTCAAACTGAAGATTGAATGACTTTGTAAAGAAACAGATATTTTATTGCTAGCAAGTTATCTCACCTTTTTCCCTATGAAAAAAAAAAAAAAAAAACAACAAAAAGAAAAATGCAATCTCATAAAGGATCTGGTTTTTGGGTTTGGGTTGTTTTTTTTGGTGTTTTTTTTTTTTTTTTTTCAATGGGGAAATTTATTCAAAAAGAAAAATCCTCATTTTGGTAATAAAAAATCATTCTTCATTGAAAAAGCTTAACAATGAAAACCAGCTAATCCCATTTACATCTTAAAACAAGCAAGGTGAATATAAATCCGTTATTAGTTACAGTGGACTTCTCAGGACAAACGAATTCTCAGGGCCAAGTTTAACCCTATTATGCCATGGAATTTAATGAGGTGAACTAAAAATAAATGTGGAAATCTTTATTTTGCATTTTTTTTTCAACAGCGAGTCAGATGGCATGAATCAATACCTAGCTGTCAGCTAAAGATACAGAAAGACAGAAATGGTTGAATTTTACTTTTACCCGTGCTTTGTACGAAGGGGGCAAACACTCTATTTTTAATCATCTTTTCTCCCGCGGTGCTGCCTTTTTTCCTATTTAAGAAAGGGTTGGCACTTCCAGTGCAGCCCCTCTATCTGGGGAGCTGCAGGACACTTATTTCAGACCAAGAGTTCAAAGATGCCTGAGTCTGTACAGTGACCAGCCAAACGAATGCATGGTTCCCACTGAGCCAGCGCCTTTTCATAGGAAGATATGAAACCTCTGCCAATCCAGTGCCTCAGACTGTGTGGCTTCATCTTTTGCAAGCCTGAGGGTGTAAAAGCATCTTGTCAGAGTTCTTGCAAATAGCCTATTGACCTCTTTGCAAGTTTTTGCTCAGCTTCCCTGATGCTGCATGAAATAAAACCTTTCCCTTCAGATTCTGCAGCCCCTCAGTCAGAGGGGATTATACAGCACACAGATTCTCCCTGGATGCAGACCTGCATGACCCCTATTCACCAAAGATGATGCACCAACACCGGCAGTGGCAACCTTCACTTTTAGGTGCAGTGACTCCCCAGTTCCAACTGTGGTTCACGGACTGACATAACATGATAATTGTCACGAGAGACAAGATTATTCCTGGTCACATGTGATTTCAGGCAGTAAGGGAGTCATAGTCTGAACTTTGTGTTTCAGCCTCATGATGTACACAGAATAATCAGCTTTTCTGGGCGAGGATTTGGCTCTGTTCTAGCTTCAAGCAGATGGCCTTTGCAGTGCCTTCTGTCTTTCCACATTAGCAGCTGCCCGCTGGTGCCTATGGTTAAGGTAACCACTCAGCCTCTGAACCTGCACAGGACATTACTGTTGAAAATAACTGGATGCCTCCATTGAATGACAACAAGACTGATATCTGCCAACTGCAGTGCTTCCATACTAAGTCTGCTTTTTCTCATAATGTGTATTAATGTTGCTGTGCTCCCCAAACCTGTAGGAAAGTTGTTTGCATGAATTATGTACCATACAGCTTCCAAAATCTTCATAATACATCTTTTGAAATGTTTAAATCGAGATCTTTGAAGAGACTTTTGCCATTGACAAAGAATTGATTTTTGCAAGATTTGTATTTTGAGTAGGGTTAATAGATAGTAAATTAAATGATTTGCTACACAGGAGATCAGGATTCATGGTTTTACCATTTGCATGGGAGGGAAGTATGATGCAAAACTTACAAGCAGAACTAGGAATATCACATGTGATTTGAAAGGAAGTAAACAATAGTAATTAAAGCAATCTACAGAGTAAATGATTTATGCTGTAATGTCACTGAGTCTGAAGTAACTTTGTGTGATTTATCCACACCTTTTTTTTACAAGACAGAGAGGTTAACAGTGCCTGATTGCCAGGCAGCTTTGGAGATGCAAGATTTTGGCCAGCATTATGGATTACAAAATGCATAGCAAAAAAAGGAACAATTCATATGGGTATTAAGCAGCCAACACAGGATGGTCATTCATAGCTTTCTGGATGGGAGTTCTTTCTTTGCTGCTACTGCAAAGCAACACAAGCCTTACTGGTACCATAGGATAAACAAATTCATCAATCGGCCTATTGTCCCTTGGGCATAGCTCAGGCTCACATGAGAGATTTGGCCATCCCGACATGCTCTCAGCATTCACAAAGGATTTATAAGAGCATTCACGTAGCTGACATGTTTCTATGTTTACATAATGTGAGTGAGTACACGTATGCTACGCTTATAACAGAGAGGTTGTGTATGCCCCAATGCTCACAACCAGAGAGGTTGCCCCATCCTTGGAGGTGTTCAAGGCCAGGTTGGATGGGGCCCTGGGCAGCCTGGTCTAGTATTAAATGGGGAGTTTGGTGGCCCTACATGTGGCAGGGGGGTTGGAGATTCATGATCCTTGAGGTCCTTTCCAAACCTGGCCATTCTGTGATTCTGTGTGATTCTGTGATACACAATTCTAGCAGGATCTTGGTTTCAGCAAGTCCCTCAGAGTCTAAAGTACTGCAGTGACATCTCCATAGTGGTCTGCACTGCCTTCCCTGTGCTCTTGCTGTATTTTCCAATTCAAAAGTAAATAGTCTACAGCGTGTATGTACAACAAAGATTTATGCTGTTGTACACTGCTAACAAACACAGATATTTGTCTTCCCCAGTGCCCAAGGTGTTCCTTCTCATGCTCTTTGAGGGAAAGAAACAATACCTCCACTCAACTCATTCCCCAGAGGAAAGCAACCAGCTCTGAAAATGCATCAAGAGCTGTGGTAGACTTGTGCTGCCTGGGCAGCAAACCCCATTCAGAGTCTGTGAGGAAGCTCGCTCCCACAAAGTGCTAAAATACTTTAATGGACAGAAGGACCCCACAAGGCAGTTTAGAAATAATTTGGCTGCCATCAAAATGAGCAGCATCTTCTCTTCCTGTTCTGCAAAGCCTTGGGAACACTGATCACAGAGAGTTCAATGCTGGCTCTAGACAGTGGTTGTAGGACTTTTGAGAACAGCCTGGAAGGGATGGATCAGATTTATTAGGCATTTTTTGTTTCCTTTTCCCTTTACTAGCTGAGATAATGACTGTAAAGATACAGAATAAATGTACATTTAATTAAATGAGGCAGTCTAAAGAATCTGCCTGTTTTATACCGGCATAAAGGTCCTGATTTTTCAGGCCTGATAGTCTTATTTCCATTTTGCCACAGGCTGAATTTTACTTTCAGTGAGTTTTACCATTTAAATACCTCAGGCCTAAAATATATCCTTAACAGGTCAATTGACTGCCAGTTTGACTGAAAATACAAGCAGCCTTTCCCTTAATTTAAGAGGCTGAGATTGAATACACTAATCTTAGAAGAACTAAATAGCGTTTGATATCTTCATCTGAGCTCCTTACTCACAAATAATTGATCACCAGAAAACCCCACCAAATTCTCACAGAGAATTTGCAATTTCAGAACACAGAGAACAGAGAAACACAGCTTAGCTGGTGATGAAAGGTCAACAAGTAAAAGGAAAGCTGTTCCCAAGATGAACACAGAAAATACTGGTTCCGTTCCCAAAAATACCAAAAAGTGGGGCTCTGGAAGGAAGGTTATAGTGAGGCTCACTTGAGTTTACGTGTTGTCAGAAAGTTGTTACCCAATGCAGTAGGAACACAACCCCTGGAAGTGCTATCAATCTTGCATTCTATAACCCTTTTTGGGTAGAATGGTTATCTTAAGACTGCTTATCCCACTTGCCTCTGGTCTACAGCAAAAGACGCCACCTACTTTCTATGTGGCCAAATAGAGATGGTTTGTACAACTGCAAGGGCAATTCTGTGCAATTGCTTTGCTGCTACTGCATCCTTTCAGGAGGTATGCAACATCATATCTGTAAAGTGGTACTGTTTTGGGATCCATCTCAAAACTCGATTTTGTTTTTCCCATTTCATCAACTGGCACTCATCTTTATCGTTGGTGTTTAATTACATTGGCTTTCTTGTTTTCTGTCTTTAGGTTCTGGTAGATGAGTGAGTATAATGGATTATAAAAAGGTTACATAGCTTTTTCCAGCCCACACAAAACTATGCTGACTCTACTCCAGGCAATTTTTTCCTTTTTTTGGAGGCATTTCAATGGGGGCTGTTTTTGAACTGGCGGGTACATATGATTTACATAAGTTTTTGTTTCTTCAGTGTCACTGATTTCTGAGCCCCATATAAAGATATTTTTAGCCTATTTTTTTAAATTTTCTACTAGTAAAAATTGTGTATTTTTGTGGTTGTGTTTTTTGTTTTTTGGTTTTTTTTCTCTGTATGATCTTTAGGGATCATCAGCCTGGTATATGCAATCCACCTCTAAGCTGCCTCCTACACTGGTGAAAGATATAATATGTCTTGTTGTAGGCTTCTTATTTTAATAGCCATACTTACTTTCTGCAGGATTTCGTCCTGAGCAGCAGTGGCAGCAATCATAGTCTGCCCTTCATCTCCCACCCAACAGATTTTGGAATGCTTTCTAAAGTAAAAAATACAACCCAACTTACACAATCACACTCTGTGTGTCTACTTGTTTATCCTTTCCATGCATTTACCACATGTAACTTTTGAACTTGCTGGTCAATTTTAGCTAAAATAACAGAGGGTTACTCATCTGAAAAATTTAAGGTTCTTGTAAATTGATGTTGGTAGTCCTGAAGAAGAGAAAGTTACTATTAGTATCCAGAGAGGAGAGAAAGGTGATGGATGTCACATTTAAAGAGGAAAAGTCAGTCAAGTTTGCACCTTGAGACACTAGAGAATCCATCCATGTGGTTTTGAATGTAACCAGACTGAGTTTGATTTGATGCCCTCAGAAAGAATTACTGAAGGCAGACTAGGCTTTGCATCTCCATGGAGGGTATGAGCTGGGACCTTCAAAATTTCAGCTTGTCCAAACTTTGTCCCCTGCATTAGAATCCCTTGTCTATTGTGCATTTACACATGATAACACTCCCAATTTGCTGATTCACATAGCCAGCCAAAAGATGAGCTTCCCTATGGCAACTGCCTCACCCAAGGATCCTTTCCTGTCCTTGCAGGCTTGGTGAGGATTTCAAACTACCTTCACATCTCGTTGCTTTACCTTTCCTCTGAGGCTAAAAGCTTTCAGAAAGCCTCCCTACGTTCTACTTAATTTAGCCTCTTTTGAGTAGCTGTAGCCAGGAGTTCTCTCCAAAGTTGCCAAAGGCTCCCAGCCATACTTTTCTGCCATTTTTCCTCAGATCTAAATGTTATCTGCATGAAACAGATTTTTCTGGAGAGACTGTTTCCTAGGGAAATGCCCTGGGTGTCCAACGCATGCCAGCTGTCAGCTTGCCAAAACTGTACCTTAAGGCAAGCATTAAATAAAGGCAAACATAAGTGCCCTGAGAAATCCAGAAACATACCTGGCACAGCAAGCAGAGAAGAATTAGATGGTACCAAGAAAAATGATGTCTGTTTTTGAGTAATGGGAAATGTTACCATTTTAATGGAAACTTGTGTTAATTGGTGATGTAAATCCTGGAGAACAAGCTGACCACTCCCTCAGCTGATTTGTGAAATAACTTTCCTGTCAGCACTTCTACTTACCTTATTTTAATTCCACTGAGCTGATACAAGCCTTCCAAGATCCTTTGGCTTTACAGGAGGAGGAAAAACAAGCATAATAATGGAGCATGTAGGATCCTTCATCTCTGATCTGCACTCAGAACTTCTCTGTGCCTTGAAAACATCCACAAATGTAACTGTCCTGTCCTTTCATCCTTCCCAGAAAGATGGTCTGTATGTTTATACCTGTTATTAGATAACTACCATCTGGTATCTTACCAAAAACATCATTAACTTCTCAAAATTCTAAAAATAGATCTCTGATCTCTCTTAAGATTTTTCACCTGATTTTTGTATTCTGTGTAAAAAAATGCAGTTACTCCTTCATTTTATTTTTAACACAGCAATATGCACATTTGTATTACAGTCCCATAATTATCCACCTCTCCAGTTAAAGTATTAGATCTGCTTAGTGTTTTGACAAGAGTCAACTGTCAAAAATAAAGCAAGTGTATGAATATTTTTCCAGCCTTTGTCCATTGCTTTACACACAAAGCAGAATTCAAATTTGTATTTTCCATCTATGACTCCAGTGTTTTAGCACTTGTAGGAATTTCACTTTTTTCACTTCTCTCAGGTTTGTTTGAATTATGCTACTCAGAAATCCCTCAGCACCAAGCATTTAGACTGTTTTGTCACAGTTCTGATGAAGCTCTGAACTGTATACTTGTATATGTATATTTTGAAGCTTAATAGCTCAGTATGTCAGAACTTAAGGTTCCTCTTAAACTCAAGTGTCTTTTTTTTTTCCCTACCAAGATTCTCTTAAAGACACAGTGCTCTCATCAAGGTCAACTTTTCTTAATCTCTTGCAGAAATTATGAAGCATTCCCCACCAATGATGGTTTTCCTTGTGTTCTCATGCACTTTTCTACTCCATGGCTCTTCTGCCACACTCCATAGTTCCCATTTCAGGAGGAGGTACTCTCTTCCCCATATTTCCTACTCCATATCTATCCCCACAGCAGCTCACAAGACTGTTTCCCAAGGATAGTTTCAAATTTCCCAAGCCCACCACCCTCTAGTACCAACCAGTTTGTTTTCAAGAACAGCGATTTCCTCTTTCTCAAGTAATTGTCTCTGTTCAGTCCGCTGCAGCTAAGGCAGGAGTTCACTCTAGATGCAACCAGGTTATACATCTAGGCCCTCAGGCTACTGACAACTCTTTCACTTATCTAGCTCCACAACTCAGCTTGATAGAAACAGCATGCATTAATCCCCTTTTCATCACTTGAACAGTTCAAAACCTGTCAGTCTAGCAGATGAACTTGTGTATTGACACCAGAGAGATCATCCTTGACCACGCTGCCAGCAAGGCAGCCGTTCCACCATTATTAACACTGAGCAGGAAGGAGGCACGCCCGGTTAAACCCTGGAAAACTAATATTGGGCTTTCAGAAACCACTTCTTAATGATCTTTCACAAAACTCCAGAAAAATCTCATTAATAGCAATAGAAACCCTGGAGCTGTGCAGAACACATCCAGCATGTGTCGAAGGAGACCATTAGTTTGCCTCCTGATGAAAGAAGCCCATGAGTCACAGTGCAGAAGTCACTGGAGGGGGCAACAGAGATTTTGAAAGCAGTGGAAAAGGACATCTAAGCAATCCAAGGGGAGACCCAGCAGCAAAAGGGAAGTCAGAAAACGGGTAGCTGTAGACATTCTGAAATGAGAACAAACAAGCAGTGTCAGGCTTAATATCTTTCAGCTTTTGAAGCAGAATGCCAGTTTCAGCTAATTTGGAGGAAATATCAGGATGAAGTACAAAATGATCTCTGTTACATGAGATCTCTTCACAGAAAAAGAGTTCAGCACCTTTGATATGAAACTTGACCGGTTCTTATTCAAAGTTATTGTCTTTTTCCTCTTTTGCTTTTGCAAAATCAATGATTTTACTTTTTAAGAAGACAAAGATTAAGCAGGAATTCTTCTTTCCTCTCTTCCTTATAGCAAAACTAAAACATTCAAGTAAATGGATTTTAAAATATCTTCAGAATGTTGTAACTACTTTTCAGAATCTTCTATGTCATGTTACATCCAGATAATACAGCTAGAGATGCTGCACCAAGAATCTTGCTTTTAGCTCTACAAAAATAACACCTGAAGTTTTGACCTAGGTGTCTCTAACATTTACATTCCTCAGGCACCCTCATTTTTAATGATGCTCAGGAACATTTTAGACTTTCAGCTGCGTGTATCTCTCCATTCTCCTCCTCTACTTCTCTGTCAGAGTCAGCCTTCATCTTCTCCAGAGAACCAACTCTTGCGAAGTGCCAGGTATGCTCAGCTGACATTTAACTGATCAGAAATAGGGACTGTTCAGCCTCCCGAAATATCCACTCAGATCTTTTTAGGACTTGCCAGCTATACTGGTCTATGATGCAAACTAATTGGGATTGGGACAAATGTTCACATTCAGTTTTTTTTAGATAAACTGGAACAAGAACTGAGTTATTCTGAGATTATGGCTACTCTGAGACTTGTGGTTCTAATTCTTGTATTAGATCAATTTCATCTGAACATGGTTAATTTTGTTTTAGCAGAAATGTGCCTCATCACCAGTATAAAGACTGAAATTAAGGCTGAATATTGCACTGCTCAGTGTCAAGATTTTATAGAAGTTTCACATTATGGTTTCTTGTCATCTTAACTAGCTTTCAAACAATAAAAATCAACTTTGCATGTCTGTGTGAAGAAATAAAAGTGGTGCTTATGGAATCTTAATGCCTGAAAGGCAAATGAAATGATGCCTCACCTTATTTTGGTCCCAAAAATTTAGCTGCAAGATTTTAAAAGAGAATGTAGGCCTGGTGATATGTGCTGGCCTTCCTTCCATACCTGTATTCTGTCTTCTGTTTGTGTGAGCAACAGCCTCACAAATTCACAGAAGTTATCTTTCATCATTTATAATGTAATGCAACTTCCCACACTTGGCTGTTTGCAGATGCTGAAAGTGAGAGGAAAATATATGCATTACAGCAGCAAAACATTAAATAAAGCTCAGGTGTGAACCTCAAAGAGTCCATGTGCTGTTTATCAAAGAGGAGAGTGTAGGATACAAACTTCATGCTTACATTCTCTTGTTTTCATTCTGAGAATCGTTCTGAAATACGAAGGAAGGAGTTTAAACCTGCTGATGGTAATTAAGAGTTTTGTGATGCTGTGTGTGCCTCAGCCTCCATCTGGTGAGAAATACCCATTACCTCAGGATGATCCTTCATATTACAAGGTTGCTGTGACACAAGTGTTGCTCTCCATCCATGACCTCTTTTGTTCTCCACTACATCTTTTAGTATGAGTAGGTCAGAACTCCCTGACTGCCCAGAGAGCAAAGTTAGGTACTTAGCAGGCTGGCAGGAGAACAAAGGGAAGTCAGAATTAATGATTACCTCTGCAGTTGCCAGGGGTCCATATATACTTCGAATAGAAGGCATTTCACTCCTTTCTCTAGCACTGCCAATGTGGCTTTCATGCGCTGGCAGGGGTTGAGAGGGAATGCAACAACACTTTGAATCAACTGCACAGCAGACATTTCTGCCAAACAGAATAAGAAATCTACTGCTGAAATCTGCATGATCTCTTACGCTTCCTCCATGACCCCTCTCTCTCCTTGCAACCTGAGCTGGATTTCCAGGCCAAAGCAGCTGACAGGATCATTCCACCTGATTTATCACCTCAGACTGCTAAAAACCTGAATATGGGTGGCGGTAGGCTGGAAGAGAGAAAGTATCCAATGTTAGAATGCAAAGCCTCGTGTTTCCCATCCACACAGCATTCACCTGAGGGAGAGCAGGGAACAATGAAGAGGGCAGCCTTGTTTAAACATTTTTGTTTTGGTTTGCTTCTGCAAATAGAAATAAAAAGGGAAAGAAAACCCCTGTTAAAAGTTGAATGTAGTACTTCTTTCTATGCTTTTTCTTGTGAGGTCTTTTCTAGCCCTTCTCTGGAAGTGAGAAGAAAGTCACAGAAATCACAGTGCTCTGGGAATTAGATTATAAGTATTCATATAAAACAAACAGAACAGCAAGAGCAGGATCTCAAGAGATTTCATTTCACAGATCACTTGGAAGTCCCTATCTACTCAAACATCTCAACTCTGCCAAATTCTGGTATTTCCCTATGCTTTATCCACCTTTTTCCACTACAAAATCAGATGCTTTTCTATACATATGGTGTTCTGAATAAAGGACATTTTTCAGGGATGGAAGCACTAACCTGCAAAGTGAAATGTTGGAAGACCTGTTCAAAACAAAACTCCTTGCACTCTGGTCCTTGAGACCAAATTTGTGAATTTATACAAACTCTGACTAAAATAAATTTATTCCATTTGGATTCTATATATATGAATTCCAGCTCTGTGATAGATGATATAGAAAATGTAGAACATTACAGATTTGCATGGCAAAAATTTTGTGCACTGCACAAAGCAATAATGCTGCGCAAATACAGATGTGAGAATTAGAGGCCTTGGCCTCTGAGTAGTTACTGAACATTGGAATAGTGGTGGAAGAAAGCCTGGTTAGAAGCAGATGAGAAGTGGTGAGGGGTCAGGCTGTTTGCCAGCATGAGACAGCATGTGACACCAAGAAGAAGAGACATGTAAGCATGGAAACTAAAGATGGGAGAGGAGGATAAACACGGGGAACTGAGGCAGAACATTGCATTTTACTGCAGAGGTTTGTACAGTCTGACAAGAGACAGCGTCATTAAGGGAATATCTTCTTTGTTGGAAGAAAATGGAGACTAGTCTATTAGCCTGACATGTCTTCTGCTTTGTTAGAGAGTTTGGGAGAGCTGTCACCAACAAAACTTCTGAGCACAGAATGATCTTTGTTTAAATGAGAAATTTAGCTAGGAACAGACTGGAAGGAAAAACAGAAAAATTGAAATTCATAGAAGCAATGTGAAGCCAGTTTAGAAATATTTCATTAGAAGCACAGGAAGTCTGGGGCACAGCTTTAAGCAAACAAGGGAGAAATCCGTATTCACAAACAGTAAGGTTTGTGAATATGTATTGAAATATCTTCCAAAAGCAAGATTAGTCATTGACTGGAGTCAATGAGAGGATTTTACAGCCAGTACACAGCAAAAATGTTGTGGTCTAGTTATTACTTAAAAGCTGTTCTGAATACAGACATACTTCAGCATGTACTTAAGTGTTTCAGCAAACTAAGGTTGAAGCATTGCCATTGTCTGTTCAAAGAGACTTCATAACTATCACTAAACTCCTAGGATGGCATGAAGTAATGAAGGATTCTCAGCATCTTTTTTTTTTTTTTTTCCATCTGATTTCTCAAAAATAAAATAAAATTAGATTACATGAATCACAGATGATTTATCTGTGTACAGAGAGAGCACTATGTCTTCCTCAGATACCAAAATAATTCTAAATCTCTCAAACAGTGTTGGAGTAAGACATAAAGAAAGCAACACGTGACTTGTATTGAAGTGTTAATCTGTAACATCTGCAATTCACAGAGTTTTGAAACAACTGAAACTTTCCTTTCCGAATACACTGTTTATCCAGTGCTTACTTGCAAATGGTTTTTCTAACTTGGCTTCCAAATTTGAACTAAAGAAATGCAATTTAGACTTGCTACTTATGAAGCTTTATTCATTTTCCGTCCTCATCACAGATTCCCTGTATCTGTATGGAAGCCAGATAGGATGAGATTCAAGAGCGAAGTTGGAGCTTTTATTCCCTTGAAAATACTTGGTAGATCTGACCTTAGTCTCTATGATTATCTATATAATATATGCAGTGACACAGACATACAATCCCCTTGTATGTAATGAATTGAGATTTTTTCTGCCCACCAGCTATTCATTACAGGCTTCTCCTTCCTTTATAACCAACCTGCATTATAAGGTTTTATGAGCATTTTATAGTTGTATAAGCGTTTGTAGTTGTCTTCAAGTCCAAGTCAGGTAGTTTAGCATAAATTGTTACTGAAGGTGGCCTGGTCTATTGGCAAAGCTGAGGAAGCTGAGGGGGAAATGATGCCTGGAAGATGGTCAATTTAATAAAAACAGTGGAAGAAGGGATGGGGCAAGGGATAGCTTGAAGAACTCCAGTTCCTATGGAGTGGACACACCTGCCCCTTAGAGAAACACAGTCATGATCTTTAGTACAAGGAACACACAAGTATGATGTGGGTAGACAGTCAGGTTACTATTAGTGTGCAGTAATAGAAAGTGCAAGCAAGTTAGTGTCTGGCTTGCAGAAGATGAAGTTGTACCTAGCCAGGATAGGAATAAATCCTAAATATCCTAGCATAGGATAAAAGAAAATGAGAACAGACCAAGCTAAATGCATTGCAAGATGACAGGTGAAAGTTGGAACAGAGTTAAGTTGCAACAGTGAGCAGGCATCAAGGAACAAAAACCATGTCCGAGAGTGCAGGTTGATTAAGTGGCATCATACAACAGGTCAGGCTTAGACTGCTTTTCGTATGGTGGGACTGTAATCACCTGGAAACATGGTTACCACCAGATGCCTTTTGTGGAATTGGATGGTCTCTGCAGGGTCTATCAGAAGGGCACTCAGTATTATGGCAATGAAGTCTACATAAGCAATTGCACTCTTCCATGCTGGGGGAGCAGTTCCTTTCACAAGAAGAAAATACACTGCTGGAAAAGAAAAAAATCACTTCTACCAAAGCTGCAAAAAAAGGACAATTTTGGAGAGATTGTTTTTTGTGTGTGATCCTCTTGCTCTTGTTGACAATTCTGACTTCCAATGAACTCTAATACTAGTAAGCTGTGCAGTCTTTAGTGAGATCTTTGAATCAAAGACAGGGGATGATCATAAAAAATGGTTTTCGCTCAGTATTTGGCTCACACTCTGGGGATGTAAGATTGAGCTGTAGTGCTGCAGTATGTCCAGGTCTCTTGGAAGTTATCACAGTGTCATGAAATCTGGTGCTTCACTTCTTTCTATGGCTCCTGGAGCCTCGTGACTATTTGGGAATTGCAATTTGCACTAAAAAGAAACGAATTTAGTTAACATCCAAACTAATAATGACTGTTTTTCTACTTGTTTACATTCTACATACACCCTCTTTCCTCCTGCACCTACTCAGTTTCTCCTCTGCATATCCCAACTCTCTCCCATGGTCCCTAGCTTCAGGGCTGTAATTGTCTGCTCTGCAACATCTGTGGTTAGCTGAGCCCATGCTGAGAGCTCATGTGCTTATCTGGAAGCTATTCCTTCAGTGGCAATAGTAATTCAAGGCTTTCTTTTTTTACTCTGCTGCCAATTTTTGCGAAACTTGTCAGACCTTTGTAACTCTTCTGCCCTTTCGCTGACTCTGGTACGATCAGCCAACTTGTTCAAGAGGGTCAGACAGGAAAAGGGATTGATGGACACAGGTTTCAGTCACATTACCTTAAAGAATCAAGCCTTAAAAACCCATTATGGTCAGGGAAGAATACTCATAGGATCCCTAAAGATTAAAAACTGAGTTGCCCTAAAAGCACCTCAATCCTGTTCCAAAATATCTCATGATTTTGTGGGTAAGATTCATTATATATTTCCAGGTTCAGCTGCTAATCTATATAAGCCTTACATCTTTGTGACCTCTTTTAGCCTTTGAGATAGCTAACCTTCAGCTGGCACATATCCTTTTTGGAGAGATGTGATTGATGGCAGTGAAGGGCCATTCCTGTCAATTTGTTTCAAAACTATTTTTCTAAACTTGAAGAGAAGGAATTCACCTGTTCCTCTCCAGTCCCATAGGCTATACTCTGTATAATGGCTAGTAGTCCCTAATCAACTGGAAAACTGTGCAATGCAATTCTGATCCCCTCAACACAGGGCAAAAACAATTAGGTTTTACCTCCACAGAAATCACCTTCATTCTAAGGGCTTAATCTTTTAGGTTCTTCTCAGCCCCCTCTCCTGTACTTAGATGTGTGCATTTATTCGCACCACACACTTCCATTTCTGCATTTGTGCTCACATTTGACATAAAGAATTCACTGGGAAACTGCCCCCAAAGGGGCAGCTGAGTTTTCCCACAGCTATAGCCTCATTATCCTGACAGCCTCTGTACAAGAAATGTATCAGCAGCTAAGGCATGCTGGAGTGCTCGAGAGGAGGGAGGCATGGCAGCTCATCATGCCCTGGAGGCTGCTCAAATTGATGCCAGAGGCTATCTGAACCAGAAACAAATTGTGCAAGTGGCTTTTAACCACCCCAATGGGATGGTAGGAAAGCGAGTCCAAGCCCTTCACTATTGTTGGAAGCAGAGAACTCCCTTAGGGCTGCCTTAGTTAACTGCAGTGCTAACCCAGGAAAGCTGCTGGCCCAGGCAGCATGCAAGAGGCTCGGGGGCTGGCATAAGGCCTGTCTGCCAGCCCAAACACCTGCTTCTTGCACTTTCCTCTTGCCTGCAGGGAGTGTTTGAGCTCAGTCCTGTACTTCATCACAAGTGTGAACTGGAAGCATCTAATCAGCTTGGAACCTTGCAAGGAAAACCTCCTCTTCCTCCTGTTTCTGTCCCAGAACTCCAAATCCATCACTGTCAGCACAATGCTTGTGATTTCTTCAGATTCATTTCATCCTCTTACTGTGAATCACTTTCTTCTCTGCACTTTTCCTGTAGGAGTTATCCCTGACTACCGGGAAACCAAATACTGCCAACTAGTTTATACATCCATGAGCAGAGCCCCAGAAAGTGCTCACTTCTACTCTTTCCAAAGGAAAAAGTGGTTCTGCCTGTGCAGAGTGCCATCAGGGGCATACCAGCCACAGACCAGAAACCATTATCTTCTCCTGCATCAGTGAAAATAGTGTGAACTGCAGATGCAACTTCTAACATCAGCCAGCCACTCCTGTGATTCACAACCTAAAATAGCACAGCTAACCTAATAGAATCACTGAAACATAGAACAGTTGAACCAAAGAAGCATGGGATTATAGGCACATAGAATCTTAGTGCCATAGAATCATAGAGCCATAGAATCATAGAATCATCTAGATTAAAAAAGAAACTTGGAATTCCTGATCTGGTATCCATGATTTTTGAGTTTACTTAGATTCTTAAAGACTTAGTGGTACCCTGCAACTCTGTTTTCCAGCTTTTCTCCACAAAATATGATGCTGAGAAACTTTGGGTTTCTCAGTGGCACTGAAAGGGCTACCAAATTTTCTGCTCTTAGTTGGTGTGATGGACATCTGAGCTTTTTCTGTGGGTGTTTTAAGGCGCAGCCTACAGCCTGACATTTTAAGGCAAAGCAATTCTGCCTTTGAAGAATCAAGCTATAAACTGCAATGGTTCAACAAGAGCTTCATGAGTACCTCAGCAGACATGGGGAGTGGGAAGTTGATAACCTTAGCAGTACCCTGAGGGAAGGCTTTCTTTTTCATTAACTCTTAGTCCGCTAAAAAGTGTGGAGGAATCAAGTAATTGCAAAATTCAAGAGAAGATGAAATATCTTCAGATAGTTTTGTGGTTTGAAAATTCACAATGCACTTTAAATTTGGAATCCCTTAATACACTCATGCTTTTACCTCCCTGATGCCTGAGAACTGCCTCCAGCCAGAAATCGGGATTGGGTTATAAGTCAGTGTTTGAAGTGTCATACAATGCTAGCACCTATTGAAGAATTTCCATATGAAATCTATGCATAAAATATCATCCATTTGGCCTGTGTATGTGATAGGTCTGCCTTGGAAACCAAATAAAAAGAAATTTTTTGTTGTTTATCAAAAATGAACATCGGAAGTGCAGGGGGAGAGTGATTTTTTCTAAGCATTACAACAAAAAGAAGAAAAGGAAAAATGCAGTAGAATTTTGCTGAAAATTGAATATTGAGGATATTCTATTTACCTAGAAGTGAAAAATAGAACAAGAGATAAAGTGCCATTTGCTCTGTGGCCAATTCCACTGCCCTGTAAGTGAAAACATATCCTTGGAGGGCACTGAATTCAAGCCAGAGCAGATTCTTGTTGTGCATAGTGTGCTCAGTGATGTGATGAAGCACTTCTCCTGTCTGGCTCATGGACCTGCTCCTTGAGACTTGATTCGCTTATGCATGCTGCACTGAGAAGGACATACGAAAACCCAACTGGAGCATTTCATGTCATGGCATGGATGTTCTTGGCACAGAGGGGAGTCTATGGGAAAGGCTCTTACCTTTCCCATATGTCTCAGGCTGAGCCAAGAGGGTTTTGCAGCTCAAACCAGTATCTGATAAAGCTATTCAGACACAACAGACACAAGTGAAGTCCAGAAGGTTTACTTCTAAGTTTTAGAGGTCCTTTATGACTTGCATGTACAGCAGATGACTTCTAGTATGCTGTGCCTTGCATCAGCATTTTAGCAAATGATATATAACCTAGTGATCTGCAACAGGATAATATGATCGTACATGAAGAAAGAGAGGCAGGAAACTGTGGTAGGAGGTTTCCACTCCTCTTTTATTGCAAATTCTGGCCTTTTTTGCATTCTGCCTGCGAATAACTATGTGTTATATTTTCTAGGCAGGCCTGGAGTTCCAGAGGTAATTAGGAAAACACTCAATTCTGCTATCTATAGGATACATTTCTGTCTTTCTTGTGCTATTTTATATCATCACTTGAGACTGATATCATGATGTGTCTAGCTTCTTCACTTGACATGCTAAGGCCAGGCCTGACAGCAACTCAACAGGAGTTAAATAAGCACTTAACTGATCCTTCAGGAGTCAAATCTTTTTTATGTTAAAGAAGAAAAAAAGATGAATAACCATAATTTGACGTTCCTCTGTTTCATAGCATCCTTCTTTAAATACTTCAGATAGGTTTGATATTTTTACTGCAGATCTTCAAACCACCAAGAATAAATTAGCACATATATAAATTCTCACACAACTGGAAACTAACTAGTCTGTACTGTGAAGAAACATTTTGTAGTAATTCAGACATTTTTTCATAAAAAGTAATTAGAAGTTAGCTAATATTTCATTCCAGCTGTCTTGCAACTGCTGCAAGAAACTTTTGAGCACAAAAGAACATGAGACAATAGACTAAAATAAGTCAGTTCAGAAGATGGCAGTGAAAACCAAACAGGCTTATGCTAACTAACTGAGTGAAAGAGGCAAAATTTCTAGCTGGTAAAAATTCAATTTGGGAAAAGACATACATGAATGAAATATCTTTATTGATGACCTGGATGAGGGCATTGAGTGCACTCTCAGTAAGTTTGCAGATGACACCAAGGTGGGAGGAAGTGTCAATCTGCCTGGGTTAGGAAGGCCCTACACAGGGATCCGTACAGACTGGATAGCTGGGCTGAGGCCAATAGGATGAAGTTCAACAAGTCCAAGTGCCAGGTCCTACACTTTGGCTACAACATCCCCAGGCAACACTACAGGCTTGGGGCAGAGTGGCTGGAAGACTGTGTAGAGGAAATGAACCTGGGGGTATTGATGGATGGTCGGCTGAACATGAGCCAGCAGTGTGCCCAGGTGGCCCAGAAGGCCAGTGGCATCCTGGCTTGTATCAGAAACAGTGTTGCCAACAGGAGCAGGGAAGTGAACATCCCTCTTTTCTCAGTCCTGGTGAGGCCTCACCACAAGTACTGTGTTCAGTTTTGGACCCTTCAGTACAAGAAAGACACTGAGGTCTTGAAGTGTGTCCAGAGAAGGGCAATAGAGCCGTGAGGGATCTGGAGCACAAGTCTTATGAGGAGTGGATGAGGGAGCTGGGATTGTTCAGTCTGGAGAAGAGGAGGCTCAGGGGTGACCTCATTGCACTCTACAGCTTCCTGAAGGGAGGTTGGGATGAGGAGGGGTTTGGCCTCTTCTCCCAGGCAACAAACAGAACTCGAGGAAATGGCCGCAAGTTGTACCAGAGGAGGTTTAGATTAGATCAATGGATAAGTTTCCTTCCCCTCCCCTCTTTTTTTTTTTTTTTTTTTTTTTAATTTGTTTCTTTCATTCCTTCGTTCCTTCCTTCATTCCTTCCTTCCTTCATTCCTTCCTTCCTTCCTTCCTTCCTTCCTTCCTTCCTTCCTTCCTTCCTTCCTTCCTTCCTTCCTTCCTTCCTTCCTTCCTTCCTTCCTTCCTTCCTTCCGTTGCAATGTTGTCTTGTACTCTCTGAAATAATGGCAGTATATTTTTTTTAAGGTGAAATATCAAGACCCTGAGGAATCTCTTAATGAATGAGACTTGAAATGGTATTTTGTCAGGATAATTGCACACTGTAAAATGTTTCAGGTTGTATCAGAAAATCTATGTGATTTGAGGTTGCAGTGTTATGGATGGAATCATTAAGAATGTCCTTCATTATTACCTGGCTTATTTCTTTGAGCAAGTAGTAATTGTATACACACTGCCTATGGATACATTCAGCAAAATTGTTCTGAAGACAGCAAGAGTTTAGCATGCATATCCAAGGGCAAGGTTTTGCCCTGTATTTTCAACAATAAAGATTATTTTAAGCCCATCTGTAATTAATAGTTAACCAAGAGTTATTTTTTCCTTTGTGGTTTTGGATATGTTGGTAAAAATGTCTAATGTAATAATGAAATATGTCATTTTGTCTGGCAGCTTGGCCAACTTACCTTAAGTAACAGGCTATTGTTCCATTTCTCACTCATTACAAACATAGCTCTGCATGCCATTCATACAGGCCTAGCTTTACCACATGGGCACAGTATGGTTGGAACTTAATTTGTTTCTTGAGCATGAAACAAAACTGAAAGATTTAAGTTGTATGTAAAGAAGCTGTGTAGCCTTTTCTTGCTATGCAAAGCGAACTACACTTCTACTGAAAACCCCTACTACTCACTGCATTGTCTCTCTAGCCCTGGAGTCTTTTTCATGGTGCATTAGCTGAGGCTCTGGCCAGCTTTGTTTTAAATGTCCCAAGTGATCAGATATCAACATTTCTCTTCTGTCATAACTGTTCTACAGCCCCAGGGACTTTCTTTGTTACGTAATTATGTCTCTTTTTTTGTGTTGTTGTTGATTTACTAACGTTACATGTCCTTTACAGTCCTTTTACCTAGAAAAGTACTTTTCAAGTGCTTATACACAGTACTTGCACCATAACCTACCACCAAACAGTCAACTATAGAGACTCGTATTGTGGCTGAAACAGCAACATTCATTCCTCCACTACTTTAACTTAGTCAGTACCACATATCATACCCCATCAGCTTTGAACTGACAATCTGTTCCGTGTGACAAACAGATGTGATTTCCTCCTCAGTCACTGTTTGTCTCAGTGTGATGATGGGAGAAATATCTATGCACAAGTTCATGAGAGCAGAACCAGACAGTGACTGTATTTGCCTCTAGTTGTAAACTGCAGATCAAGCTACACCCATAGCCAGTTTTATAGAGAGGGATCACTACTTGTTCTTGCAGTCATAAACTCAAACCATGGGGATGATTGACATTTTCATTGCTATGAATCTGAGGACACTACCAGGCTTTTCTGACCCTGCCCAGACTCCTGTGACATCTGCATTCTCTTTGTGAGAATCCACAGACATTCATTTGCCCTCCAAGGTGGCAGAAAAGGTGGTTATACTTCTCATATTATTTCCAAAGTGGCCTCCATACCATGTGTTTATCTAGGAACAAGTGCAGTGAATCAGTGCCATTGTGTTAATATTACATACCATTGTGAGAGGGTGACCAACACAAACTGCAGTATTGTCTAGTGGAACAAAATCCTCCAGCAGAGATGAGGTGAGAAATTCCAAAATGACCAATGAAGGCAGAAAACTTGGCAACACAAGAACAGATTAGGTTCATTTTAGACAAGTGCAAGGTAATGAACACTGGAAGGAACAATTTAACTACCAATACATACTGCTGGATTTAGAATTAGCTGTTATTTCTTAGGAAAAGAGTTCTAGGCATCATTATGGATCATTCAATGAATACATCTGCTCTGTGTGCAGAAGCAGCAAATAAGATATTTGGCTGTACAGGAAAGGAAATTGTGAATAGTATGGACAAAATTACATAATGCTGTTGTATAAAACCTGCTATATGGAGTGTCCTGTCTTTGAATACTATGTTTACTTTTGGTCAAAAACTTTTACCTCAGCTCGAAGAGACTATGAGAAACTGGAAAAGATACCAAGAAGAACAAGTGAAAATGCTTATGATCACATGGGAATATTTTAAGTAAGGACAAAATGAAAAGAATCAGATCCATTAGTATGATTAGGAGAAAAGTGAGCTGTGGCAGGTAAGAGCTCTCTGAAATACTGCATGGTGCAGAAAGAAAGCAAAGCATGTATTAATGTATTGCTGCCTCCATTTTCCAGAATGATCTGTGAAGAACAGCAGGTTGTAAAAGGACACAGTGAAATATCATTGTATACAAAGTAAAATAGTCTGTAATGCTTTTGGGTTGAAGGATGAAATTGCAGCAAAAAGATCCACTTTCTGATTACCCATTGATGATAGTGGCATAGATAGATGACATTTACAGAAAGGTCCCACACTCACTGCAGGAGTGCTCTGAAAGCGTTTTCCTATAAGATGAAATCCCTTGCATGAAAAGGTGAAGAGACAGTTTGGCTAAAATGTTCTAAATTAAGTTAAAATATGAAGGCCTATTATGTTCACGTGCCTCGGTGTACTTGCACTAGCACATCGCTGCTGACAAAAGGAAGTGACTGACCTCAGATCATGCAGTTTTGTTATGTAGTCTGTAGCACTGAGCACTGACCCTCGCTGCTAGACTAGCTTCTGGATCTGCATAGATGTCATCAAGAAGTCCATAGCTTCTCTGCCTCTCCAGGATCAGTGCTCCCTAATTCCTCACACTGGAACAGACTTCCTTTCACTGACAACCAGATTTATGCATTGAATTTTAATCAATAACTGCATTTAGTCAGCCCTCTTCCTTTCCTAAAAACAAGGTCTGAGGCTGAGGACAAAGGAACATGAATGTTTGGGGCTTCACTAATATATAGAATCAGAAATACAGAAGGACAGACATCAGCATATGATGGGAAAGGGAGAGATCGAAAAAAAATCTCAAAGAAATCATATATGGACAAATAGAGAGGGGAAGGGAAGGGAAGGGAAGGGAAGGGAAGGGAAGGGAAGGGAAGGGAAGGGAAGGGAAGGGAAGGGAAGGGAAGGGAAGGGAAGGGAAGGGGATGAGCTTTGTATCCTACTTTCAACTACTTTCAACTGAGAGTTTCTTCTGGGACCACTGTGTAGAGACAAAAATGTAAAATATTTGAAAACAGAAAACAATGGAAATATTTTAGTTATATAACATGGGAATTTTCCAGAGTTTACACTTCTAAGAGTCAGTTCATCTAACCATCTTAGAAGAAATCATATAACTTTTGGAAACAATTGCTAATTCCAAATGAAAACATACATTTTGTGAAAGTACTGGAAAGCATGGAGTAGCAAATAACTTGTGTCATTCCAAATGAGTGGAAAGTTAGCTGCCTTACTGACACAAATTCTATTGCATTGCTAGCTGGAAAGTAAAATTATTCACAATTAACTTCAGATAATTCACAGAGTTCTTCAAAAGAGCCTTCTATACCTGATGTTCTGATTCTAGAATACAGTTGTTAATCAGAAATTGAGAACAAGATCTGTAATGTTGTTTAATTTTTACTTCTCATTATTTTATTTTACGACATACATCCATGTCCAGATATCATCCTCACTGGATATTTCAGCTCCATCAGGGAGTGAGATCCATTAACAAGGAAACCTTGTATCTGTCCTCCTACCACTAGCTTCCGTAAGCCAGCAGGCTGAGAGGGGTTATGTGTCTCAAAGGGCCTACTGTGAGTCTCTGGCCACATTCTCAGAGGATAGTGCTGACTTCTTTGACCTTTTACAATTGTCCACATCAGTGTTTCCTTACTTATCTCTTGTTTGCCCATTAGCAAGCATTTTAATGCAATGCTTTTACAGTACACAGTGGAGAAGGATGTTAGGCAATGCTGTAATGCAAGAATAATATGCAAGCTTAGGTGTTAGAATTTTATAGAATGCTTTCTAATCTATTAAACATAGTTACTGCACTACTACTACTGCAACTAGGAATCTGCTAAGTTATTCATTGCTCTCACTACACATTCCTGGCCTGTCCCTCTTGAAGCACTAATGTAAGATGTGTGCTTTTCATCTGTGTGTTTAATATAAAAAAATAAGTACTTGATGTGTTTTTTCCCACCTCTTAGTGAGCTTGTGAAGTAGACTAATACTGTAAATAGGATGTAATTAGCAACTTGCTATAAGTCTTTCAGCTTTTTCAGTTTCTTGCAGGTTTGGTCACTGTCCTCTGTTCTCACTTTCTACAGGTTATTCTTCAAATCCTGAGAAGATTTCTCTACATTTATTTTTATTATTATTTTGCTTTATTTATGTATTGCAATAATTTTCAGTCTGGAACAATGAACAGGCTTAGGATGGTTTAGAAACTGTTTTTTGTTTCTATCATATTTCCTTTCTATTACTCATTTTCAGAAGTAGGAAACCTTTGCATTTCTAGTGCTGATGAACAAGGGGAAAAAAGGAAGATGGAGGAGAGAAAAAGTTATAATGAAAAGCTGGTTTGAAACACATATTAGGAGTAAAGTAATATCTAGAATTTAAAATTACTTACAGTTTCTGCTCACAAATTTTGAAGACCGATTTAGCCTAGGCAGTCACTTCTTTTTGCCTGCAATTTTAGAGTTAGGACTTTATTACTGCTGGTCCATTTCATCTGTGGCTGCCTTCTACTTTCCTCTTTTTTGAATTCTAGATGGAAGCTCTACAACCTTCATTCTATATGCATGCTTTGGCAGAACAACATTTAGGATTGATGATGCGATCTGTGTCTCCTACAGGTTTATCCAACAATATTTATCCATGAGACCTACATCCTGGCTCATGTAATTGTGTTTCCCCTCAGTTATACTTAACGATCCAGGTTGGAGACTTGGATTTCTAAGAGGAGGTTCAAAGCAATCAACACTGTGCCCTCATCACTACAGCTGTGCTTACTGTACTCAGCTCCTGTTGCTACTCTCATATCTGAGGCCTGCGAGCCCTGAATCATGCTTGCAACTGGGGTAGAAAGCCCTGATATCAAAACAAACCCTCACTGAGAATAACTTTTCACAGAAGTTAGAAGAACAGTATTAGTGTCCTGATTTCCTATCGTTTTCTATCTGCTCCCCACTCACAATGTTATTGCAAATGTTTTTGTGGTTCATTTTATATTTGTTTGTCATTCCTAGGAACAGTTGCACTTCATTCTTTTAGGGCCACTTTCCTCTGTCATTTTCTATTCAGATTAGCCATTTAGTACTTGTGGCTTCAGTTCAGCAAAGCACTTAAGCTCACATTGAAGCAAATACATTTTAAACATGCAGTGACGTATGTTGTTGATTTATCATTAAGACTTATTTTTTGTATGGACAGAGTGCCTAGCAACCCTACCCTGTGCAAGGAATTCTGCTGCTCGTTATACTGTCACACAGCGGAAAGACAAACATCATTCCCAAAAGCTTCGGATTCTGAGCTTTACATACTGTACATTCTCTGAATGTGTTATGAATATTAATTTGTGTAACCACTGCATTATGCTGAGGGTTAGATGAGCTAAAATAGCTCCCATTTGTTGACAGTGAAAATTAAGCAGCAAAATGATTGTCACTGTCAGCCTTTCTGCAACAACACTGGCAGCTTACCCTATTATCTCCTCATGGACTAGGCTAGATGTACTTCATGTTCCCCCATTCCTCTGAATCTAGGTTTGACATCTATACCTAAATGCAACTTTCAGTGCTAGACGTGTAAATTGAACAGCTTGTCAATCAAGGTAAAAAATATCCAGGTTCTATATTGATTACATAGCATAGAGAATTTGCAAGCTCTTAAATATACGTAACAACAGATTATAAATCAGTGGAGCAAGAAAGACCAATCATTCAATTGAACCATCCATTTACATTACAGTATAGTTCTTGAATGATTTATTGTAATAGTAGTTTTTTTGTTGGTTGGTTGGGGTTTTTTGCTTGTTTGTTTGTTTGTTTGTTTGTTTTGTGTGTGTGTGTGTGTGTGTGCATGTGTGTTTCAGTTGATCAGCTTCTTCTGGTTTTGACAGTCAATCCAGAGAACTTTAATTCTGCCAAGTTGAAAAGGTCATGTTTCTGTGTGGCAAATCCTCACAGCCTGGACTTTGGAGATGCAAAACTAACATCAACATTTCACAGATATGTTTCATCTTGTGCTCTCCTGACACTGAAAATGCACAGTAATAGCAAGATTTTGTGTAATCTCTCCACCACTCACCTTCTCCCTCCACACACAGTTTTAAAGATGAAACGGGAATGGATCTGCAGGGCAATTATTCTGTAGCAGGTCAGTTAATTATGTCCAAACAGCCTCATACACTCCAACATTAGCTCTGTCTGCAATTGTTTAAAATTAGGCTGATACTGAGAAGATATTTAATCCTACTGCTGCCCAATGTTGAGAGCTCTACAACTCTCTGATGCCTATGATGATGGTCATTATTAGAGGAAGATTAGCAAATAAGAAGTTTTATGGGTTTAATCTACCAAGCAAACCCTGTATTTAGTTGCCAGAGACTTGAGTGTGCCCATCACATGTGCAAATCTCCCATGGTCCATCTGGTAAACGTCAGCCAGTTGTTACTATGAAGAAGTAATTGGAATATCAAAGCCCTTGAATAAAGTTATGGCAGGGATCCTTCTGATGTTCAGAGACCAGTTCATGTAAAAAGGCAAATTTCCTTTTTTTTAGCCTAACCTGCAGATATATTTCAACAGATTTACCCACAACATTGTCTATATTTTTGTGTGTGTTGTAGCACATACAGTGAAATGTCTTGCTCGGAGACTTAAAAGGTATGCTTCTTAGTGTAACTGAAGAGATTTTGTGGTTAAGAAATAAGGGTTCTTTTTCCAGTCTTGCTATATCCCATGTGTGACCTTTTTCAGGTCACTACACCTCTCAGTGATTTGGTTTCAAACAATGGGATTAAGATGGTGTTGCAGTCTCTTCTCCCATTACTCTGTGTGGATTTGTAACCCTTCCAAGACAGTGACTGCTCCCAAATCTTTGCTTGCAGAAACCTAGTGCTGCTTGCAGACCACAGCCTTCCTATGCCAGTACAGCAGACACTGTAAATTATAACATGGATTCTTGTAGGCTAGTTCACACACGAATGGCTGGTAGTTAAGTTTTCCCTTAACTTCCAGGGATAAATCCCCTTCCTAGGCTGTGACACAACTCGCACCAGGGACAGAAGTCTTTTCTTCTATGTACCATTCCCAAATGATGCATGATTTTTCTGAATAAATGCTTAAGCTCTTCTGTAATCTTCATGTCGTTAGAGATGTATACCTCTGTAGCTAAAATCAGAAGAGAAAGTAAGATATCCACTAAGCGTAAGTAACGTTTCATTGAATACTTTTGTTTTACTGCCGGTGTTTTTCCATGATACCTTGGGGTCTGTTTCCTTTTTATTCTAAAAGAAGAAGATACAGAAACTTTTTTATTTTTTAATGTTGACACAAATGAAAAAAAAGTCAATGGGCTGTAAAAACAGAAGCAGCAAGGAATCCTAAGAGCAGAGTCTGGCATTCAACACAAAAGGGAATGTGCTATAAGAAGTGCAACAAGAACATCCAATGCACCAACAGACTTGTCCTTCCTTTTTTTCTTTCATGCAGGAGAAGCCATAAAAGGCAGAGTAGCCTTTAGTGTACTGAGCCCAGAGATCAAATATTCCAAGGAAAGATTTCTGTCAGAAATGAAGATGAATTTGGTGTCTCCTTTTTAGCCTTTCTTTACGAAGTCTGAGCCATAAGAATTTTTCAAGTAGACAAGATGTTACCTAAAAATACAACTTGAAAATGACTTGAACTATTTGCAAATTTGGCTTGGGTTTATAGGCTGCTTTAACTAAAATAAATAAAATAAATGCATAAGTAAAACTGAAATATTTAATTTTTTCCCCCAAAATGATATATTTTTCAGGGTTTTTGTTATGGGCTTTTGTTGTTGCTCTCTTTTTGCTTGTTTTGGTTTTGCTTAATTTGATTTTGAAGGTTGCTTTGAGACAAAATGAAGAAATAATTATTTTATTTTCCCATTTTCATTTTCAGTTTGAACTGATTTTTGTTTGGTTTTATTTTATTTATTTTATTTTTTTGATTAAGCTTAGTTTTTTAATGTTTTCTCTGGGAGAAAATAAGAATAAGAAGAATAAGAATACATTTTATCAAAAACATTTATTTTGTTCAGTTCAAGTTCCCACCCTATGTTTTTTTTTTCCTTCTTTTTAGCTACAGTATCAAAAACCATTTGTGTTGCACTATAGAAAACCACAAAATGCATTTGCACCATCAGCAATTTTCTTGGCACAGACAGAAGAGGAATATGTAAGATGCAGGTATCTACTGGTAGAGGTCTCTGGGGTACAGCTGTGGATGGGAATTGAATATGGGAAGCTTCAGAAGGTGATGCATGGAAGGGAAATAGATATGACATTAAAAATTCGATACTGTCTAGGGAACAGCATGAAATCAGAGGCCAATATAACAAAAGTGGTCCTGGAAATCCAGATTAAGATGATTTGACAAAACTGTTTTGAACCAGATTAGGTTGATTATAAGCAAAAAGTCTTCTACAGTGGGGATGGTGAGGCACTGGAATAGGTTGCCCAAAGGAGATGTGAAAGCCTGTCCCTGGAGACATTAAGGCCAGGTTGGACCAGGCTCTGAGCACCCTGATCTAGCTGTGAGGGTCTCTCTTCATTTCAGGGAAGTTGGACTAGTTGGTCTTTAAAGGTTTTTTCCAACTCAAAGATTCTATAATTCTATTATTCTAGAGCAAATAGGAAATCAAAGGGCACTTTCAGTGGCTAAATGAATGGACAAATCTAACAGTGCTTATTTCAGATTTAATCAAGGATTTGTGCAGGTGTCACCTGAAATGGATACAGTGCCACTAGCTCCTGACTTGTCTGGTGCCTTAGCAAGTTTGTTTTGCTCCCTGAAATCCACTGGGTTGTTAGCTTTTTGGCCCACAGCAATAGCCTTACTGCTTGTGGTGATGTTGATAACCCAGCTGCTATGGTACTAGCATTAGCCTTCACTGTCATCAAACAGCAATAAAATCTCAGTTTGAGAGTTGTTTTCCAATAACTGTTCTGAGCAAAGCCAGGGAAGAATTCAAACTCCATGCTATGAAGCCTCTGTAATGCATTTTGTATTTTGTACCTTGATCTTCCCCACCTACCAGGACGTATTTTTGAAGTCTTTGTGCCCTCTTCCAAGGCTTGTGGAGGATGAGATGAAAATGACAGAGGCAGCTACAGGGGTTAGAAGTGAGAAAGAGAAACCCTGCAAGAAACTATTGCAGAGACTGCTGAGGTGTGTATTTCCTCATCTTCCAGCCACTGGCTGTGGTACAGCTAGGAACAGTCTGTTTCCTTGAACACAGGCTGTAGATCATAAGCCACAGTACAATTTCACATAGTATTGATAATTTCAGCAAATAAAACCTTCCATGTCTTTTATGGTCAGTGCAATTCTGCAATGACACATCATCGTCTGTACTCAGCACATGACAGGCTGTCCCCAGACTGGAACTAAAATTGGCATCTCCAGGGACAATTCTCCAGGAACAAGTGGGAAGAGCACCCAACGAGTGAAAAGACTTCAGTTCCCTGTTGAGTAGTCTCGAATTTTCTTAAGTTTTACAAGCAATTAACAGCTTTTACAGCTAAGGAAAAACTCCTTCTTGAAGTTTAATACATATGCAGCCTCAATAGGAAAATATTACTGCTTTTTACATACATTGGGATTGTTGTTACAATAGAAAATGGAAAAAAACGTTGAAAATTCTTCAATGATTTTGTCTTTGTCCCTTTATGCCTGATTACTGCTGTGAAACCTAAAGATTCAAAGATCCACTGGACCTTTTTCAAATTACATATAAGTTGTTCCTGAGTTTCTGTAAGAAGGACAACTCAATGGAAAGTGTATAATAGCGCTGGTGGGGAGTTTCTTGTGATTTGGGAAGTCTGTAGTTCAAAAAAAAAAAAAGAAGAAAAGAAAAGAAAAGAAAAGGTTCAGGCCTTACATCTTCATCTTATCAGAGTCACTATCTTATCCATGTGGCTGACTTTAACACTTTAATATAAACCTTGTAAAAGAACCAGTACATGAAGAAGTTAGGCTCTGCACTACAGACCCCATATACTGTACAGCTGCAGCACACTGACTGTAGTTTTACTTTAGAACCTTATTGGAATGTTGAAAATGAAAGAGTGGGCATACCTTAGAAACATAAAAGAGGAACAAAGTTAAGTAGGGGAAAGGAAAGGAGCAAAAAACAACAGAAAAAAAATGTTTGATACTGTGCTCGTCTTTAATTGAAAAAATACAGAAAATGTGTAGAAAAGCATATTCTTTTCTTATCATGAAGAGCCACGTGAACTGAATATGTGACTCTAGCTGGGCAGGAGGTATATTTTCCAGAACAGTGCAGGCTTCAAGGAAAAACAAAATATAATAAAATATAATAAAATAAGCACTCTATGTAATCCAAAGAGCTCCTGATGATGGCTCAGATCACCTATAGCAGCAACTCCTGCATGCAATGGAGCTATTTCTGGATTTCCCAAAACCTGGGATAAAATGAAAGTCTTTTATCCTAAGCTGATGAGCTGTGGATATTCAAGGTTCAACCACAGGTCCTTCTTACCCTTCCAGAGGGACTGCCCCAGAGGTGATGGATCCTTTATACCAGCTAATCTGTGCATTTCTCTGATTAGAAATTGTATGAAAGGCATACCAGAAGAGGGAGACAGAGTGCCACGTGTGTGTGCTCCCAGCTTTTTTTTTTTTTTTTTTTTTTTTTTAAAAAAAACTTTTAGTATGAGCCCAGGGATTTACCTCCATGTTTTCTTACTGTCAGTGTTTTGACTGCATACTGACACACAATTGCAAGAGTCCTATTTTAAGTTTAGATGTTTCCTTTTCTTTTACCTTTTATCTTAGACCCACAAATCTTGCTTTTCAGAAAATGGGCTCCAGTATTTCACAAATTCCCCAGAGAATGACTTCCTTTCTTTTCCCTTTTATATCTGTTTTTCTACAGTATATCCACTTGTTATGCTTTGCTTTTTCTTCTCCCTTTGTGACATACCCAGGAAGAATAAAACATATATTTCAATATAAAGGGGGTTTTGAAGACAAATTAATATGTTGTTCTGGGCATTCTTAGATCTGATGATGATGAGAAAGAGGGACAATATTCCACATGAATCCTGTACATCAAATTTGGCAGAAGCAGAAGTCAGCTAAGCTTCCCTGAAATTAACCAGCTCTACAATTGGCTTATTGGTGTTAGCTCTTGGCAGTAGAAGCGTATCTTTTCATTTAAATTACGCAGGCTGAAGGGTAGAAGATGAGTGGCATTATCAGCACTTCAGCCTCAATGCTTCTTCATCCGTGGATGGTGAAGCCCAGTTTGCATGATGTTCCCAACTGGCAAATGCTATCTAGGGACCTCTCCTTAGTACAAAGTAGTGATTGCTAGGGAGCAGTGTTCAAACAGCCACTTAGCAGATGGGTGACAGGGGCAAATGTGAGCCTATAAGCCCAAGGAGACATGAAAGTGCTATTGGTCCCACAACAGACAGTTGCTGGCTGCTGGATGAGTGTAGCAACAGTTTTGAAGTTCAGACTTCAGTGTCATCCAGCCCTGAGCTCTGCTTTGGCTCTCTTCCTTCCCACGTGTGGCTTCCAACAGCCCACTGCCAGGCTGACATTTCTTCTCCCTGCTGCTGGTGACTGGCTTCCTTGCTGTTTGGAAACCCCAACAGGTGTTATGACTAAGCTCTGTCGGTATGACTGACAGGTTTGTACACACAGCAGGCTAGGGCATCCAAGAAGCACCGATGACAGATCACAGACATACAAAGGGAAGAGAGCAAGTGGATCTGGCAGGCTGAGGAGGTAGAAAAACAGTCTTTGGCTTCAGCCCATGAACTGTGGGGAGGCATCAGGGCCAGTGTAGATTTTGAAAGTGGTGTATGGAATTGGTAAATGCATGAAGGGAAGGCAAAGAGTGTTGAAGAGGAGAGTAGCCGTGGAATGTGAGGGATATTAGAGGAGGAGAAGAGTGTAAGGAAGCAGGAATTAAAAGGTGATGAGAACAGTGGGATGGAGTGCACTGTCAGTAAGTTTGCAGACGACACCAAGCTGAATAGCACAGCTGGCATACCAGAAGGAAGGGATGCCATCCAGAGGAACTTGGACAGGCATGAGAGTTGGGCTCATGCCAACCTCATGAAGTTCAACAAGACCAAGTGCAAGGTGCTTCACCGGGGTCAGAGCAATACCATGTGCAGATTTGGGGGTGTTGGATGATGAAAGACTCAACATGAGCCAGCAATGTGTGCTTGCGTGTCCTGGGTTAGATCAAAAGAAGTGTGGCCAGCGGGTCAAGAGAGGTGATTCTGCCCCTTTACTCTGACCCCATGAGACTCTACCTGGAGTACTGTGTCTGGGCCCCAAGCTCGAGAAGAATAGTGAGTTGTTGGAGTGGGTCCAGAGAACCACAAAGCTTATTCTAGGGTTTCAGCACCTCCCATTCACAGACAGGCTGAGAATTGGGGCTTATCAGCCTGGAGAGGGCTCCAGGGTGACCCTATAGTAGTCTTCCAGTACCTGACATGAGCCTGTAGGAAAGCTGGGGAGGGACTTTTTGTAAAGGTGGGTAGCGACAGGAGGAGGGGGAAAAGCTTCAAGCTGGAAGAGGATAGATTGTTTCTCTCTCATCAAAGATCATAGAAACATAGAATCATAGAGTCATAGAATCATAGGATCATAAATGGCTTGGGTTGGAAGGGACCTCAAAGATCTGTCCTGCCTTGGATACTGTTGCCAACCGCTAAATCAAGCACTAAAGATACTTACTTGCTCTTCCCTCTTGCTTGCCTTGCTCTTCCTTCCTACCCCACCCCACTGAGAAAAGAAAAAACACTCCTCTTTCAAGCTGCTATCACTAGTCTTCCCATAAGGAAGAACAGCCTGTTGAGTTTGCACATTTGCAGAGCAGAACAAATTTCTTTCCTGATTCCATCAGGAGATTCAGATCACTCTTGCTAACCTTCCTGACAGAATAGTTCTTGTAAAGCTCTTATGTTTATTGCAAATGTTCCTTGCAAGCACAAACAGGAGACCAGGCCCAGCTGTCCACTGCCTTAACAGTATCCCAGCAAATAAATGGATAACATGATTGAGCCTGCAGTGTAGTTGTACTGGGAATTCAGGAAGAGAGGCTAGGTACCTAAGCCTACCAAAGATCTTTGGAAAACTACTGACTCTTGTTTCTATTCCTCACTGTAAAATGGAAAATAGTGACACCTACCTTCTTCGTGGGGGACTTCAACTTCCCTGATATATGTTGGAAATATAATACAGTGCAGAGGAAGCAGTCCAAAAGGTTTCTAGAGTGCATGGAAGATAACTTCCTTAAGCAGCTGGTACGAGAACCTACCAGGTGTGGTGCCCTGCTAGACCTGCTCTTCACTAACAGAAAAGAACTGGTGGAAGATGTGAAGGTTGGGGACTATCTTGGGCAGAGCGACCATGAAATTGTAGAATTCTCTGTTCTTGGCAATGTCAGAAGAGTGACTAGCAAAACTGCTATGTTGAACTTCCAGAGGGCAGACTTTGACCTGTTCAGGATGCCTGTTGCAGGGGTCCCTTGAGAGTTAGGAACACAGGGGTCCAGGAAGCCTGGACTCTCCTCAGAATGGAAATCTTAAAGGCACAAGAACAGGCAGTTCCTGAATGCCATAAGGTGAGCTGTAGGGGAAGAAGACCAGTGTGGATGAACTGGGAACTACTGTTGAGAATCCAGAAGAAAAGGAGAGTCTATATCCTCTGGAAGAAGGGACAGACTACTTGGGGAGATTACAAGAAAGTTGCTAAGGTATGCAGGGAGGAAGTAAGGAATGCAAAAGCCCAACTTGAACTCAGATTGGCCACTGCAGTAAAAGAGAATAAGAAATCCTTTTGCAAACCATAGAACACTATATCAATGGTAAGAGAATAACCAAGGAGAATTTCTATCCTTTACTTGATGCAGTGGGAAATGCCACCACTGAGGATAAGGAGAAGGCTGAGGTCATCAACACCTTCATTACATCTGCCTTTAATGGGCAGATCAGTTATCCTCAGGGCACTTTGCACCCTAATCTGGAAGTCTGGAATGTTACGCAGAATATACCCCGGTGATTCAGGTGGAGATGGTTAGAGAGTTCCTCCTCCATCTGGACTTTCACAAGTCCATGGGACTGGATGAGCTCCATCCTGGTGTGCTGAGGGAGCTCGGTGATTGCTGAGCCTCTCTCCACCATCTACCAGCACTCCTGGTTATCTGGAGAGGTCCCAGAAGATTTGAGGCTTGCTGATGTGACTCCCAGCTACAAGAAGTGTCATAAGGAGGATCTGGGGAACTACAGGCCTGCCAGCCTGACCTCAGTAGCAGGGAAAGTTATGGAGCAAATCATCTTGGGTGAGATCACACAGCACGTGCACCCAGGGGACCCAGGGGATCAGGCCCAGCCAGCATGGGTTCATGAAAGGCAGGTCGTGCTTGACCAACCTTATCTCCTTCTACAACTTGTGACCAGACTGGTAGACGAGGGAAAGGCTGCTAATGTAGCCTACCTAGACTTCAGCAAAGCCTTAGACACGGTCTCTCACAGTATTCTCCTCAGGAAATTGGCTGCCTATGGCCTGGACAGGTATACCCTTCTTTGGGTAAGGAACTGGATAGAGGGCAGTGCCCAGCAGGTAGTAGTTAATGCAGTTAAGTCCATCTGGCGACCTGTTTCAAGTGGAGTTCCCCAGAGGTTGGTACTGGGGCCCATCTTGTTTAATATCTTTACTGATGACCTAGATGAGGGGATTGAGTGTACCCTCAGTAAGTTTGCAGATGACACGAAACTGGGAGGTGGTCGATCTGTCTGAGGGTAGGAAGGCTCTTCAGAGGGATCTAGATAAGCTGGATTGCTGGGCTGAGGTGAATGGGATGAGGTTCAACAAGGCCGAGGGCCACAACAACCCAATGCAGCGCTACAGGCTTGGGGCTGAGTGGTTGGATGACTGTGAAGAAGAAAGAGACCTGGGGATGTTGGTTGATGCTTGGCTGAACATGAGCCGACAGTGTGCCCAGGTGGCCTAAAAGGGCCAATGCCATCGTGGCCTGCACTAGAAATAGTGCAGCAGCTGGAGCAGAAAGGTAGTCATTCCCCTGTTCTCAGCTCTGGTGAGGCTGCACCTCAACTATTGTGTTCAGTTTTGGGCCCCTCACTGCAAGAAAGACATTGAGGCCCTGGAACGTATCCAGAGAAGGGCAATGAAACTGGTGAGGGGTCTGGAGCACAAGTCTTATGAGGAGCGGCTGAGGGAGCTGGGATTGTTCAGTCTGGAGAAGAGGAGGCTCAGGGGAGACCTCACTGCACTGTACAACTTCCTGAAGGGAGGTTGTGATGAGGAAGGGTTTGGCCTCTTCTCCCAGGCAACAAGCAGGACCTGAGGAAATGGCCGCAAGTTGTACCAGAGGAGGTTTAGATTAGGCATAAGGAAAAAACTTCTTCTCTCAGAGAGTGTCAGGCACTGGAATGGCTGCCCAGGGAGGTGGTGGAGTTGCCGACCCTGGCAGTGTTCAAGAGGTGCCTGGATGAGGAGCTACGAGATATGGGTTAGTTTGTGGTAGCAGTGGTAATGGGAGGATGGTTGGACTAGATGATCTTGTAGGTCCTTTCCAACCTTGTGATTCTGTGATTCTACGATTCTATGTTTCCTTTATTTGATGGAACTATCTACATAGCTAGGTCCAAGAGATACAATCATCCCTTCTCCAGCTCTTAACTTTCTACAACAAGCCTGAAATTCAGGCATGAAACTATCTTAGCAAAATGTGTCCTCTTGATGCTGGCAGATACTGAAAAGGCAGTCCAGGCAAAGGACTTTGATCCTACTTGTTTATTTATGCTGAAACATGTTGAAGTAAGGGTTAGGCTGCCTCCATGATTTTTACATACCACTGAATAACAACTTCAGTTTTCCCTCTCCTCCCTGTTACTCTTTTCTTCTCCTTTTTGTCCCAAGATCTACCATTATGGATTTCAATATACATTCTCAGCAGCTTTTTTTTTTTTAATTTTGGAGTTTTCTTTGCTGTCAACAACGTGTAAAGGATCATCTGGAATTGAATATACACTATGAAATTCTCTCACACTGGGAGCTGCCTGATGTCTGTGTTTTTAGCAAGGTCAAACCTTATAAAGGATAGTAATTTGTCTTCTCTCTATGCAAGTCTTGTCATTTTGCCATTTTCTGTGCTGTTCACTGAGTTTCACTAAAATCTTCAAGCTGTCTCCCACTTCCAAGCAAGGAAAGTGAATGTGGCAAAAGAAGAATCCACTTTATTTAGAATGAAGCATTTATATCTGATTTATTTCTTTGTGTACACATGCTTTTGCTTTTAAATTCCCACAATAAATATAAATGCATATATATGCAGGAATGGATGACATTGAACTGAACATGAGTCAGATGAAATAGGCATTCCCAAAATGATCCTACAAACTTTCTGTACCAAATTCTAGATCATCTGCAGTGCCAGCACATGAGAAAATGCTGTACTAAGCAGAGAGTACTGAGGCTAGCTAGAAATGAAGGCAGTGCTGCACCTTGGTTTATGTTGAGATTGCAAACAAGGGCTGCACTGTGCATGCATGAAATGTGTGTGTATCTGTAAGGATGAAGTAAGTAAGGAAGCCACTCCTTTATGTCTCGTGTTTGATGTAGCTTTACTCTGCCTTGAACCCTAACTCTCCCTTGAGCAGGGTGTTGGATCAAACAACACCCAAGTGTGACTTCCAGTGTAGGCAGTTTCTTGTTCTTCTTGTGTGCACATCAGTGAGACTGGATGCAGCATGGAAAATACTAGATAATCCCCATTTGCTCCACTATACTTTTTCACAGGGAAAGACCACGAGTTTTAAAAGTCAGTGGCTGAAGTTTGACTTCTATATTGCAGTTAATATAGCTAAATAAATTGACAAAGTTCAGGGTTACCATCTGTCACTGAAGATGTTAATCAAAGACACTAATTTATATACTTCACTTTAAGCAACTATTTTTACATTTTTAACATCTCTGAATACAAGTGTTATCTCTTGACACAACTTCTACTCTCTTGCCACTGTCTCAGTGCAGTGCAATTCCAAAACACTACTGAGGGCACTGCTGGCAGTAGTGTTTGAACGTTCCCAGCTCCCCACTTTCTTCCTATGCAGTCAAGGTTCAGGTCATTTCTGCACAGGGTTTTTTGCTGTTGCCTATTAAGAAACTGTCTAGAGAATAACTGGATACATTCCCAAACAGTGTAGCTTCTGCTTTAGACTTTCTTATTTGTATATGCAGGGACTGGATGGAGGTAACTTTGGACTCCCATCCAGATTCAAAATTCAACACATATTTTCAAGATTTACTTGGGTCCAGAGATCTTTTTAAGCCATTTCAATCCAAAATAAACTGCAAGTTTCACAGCTGTCTAGATTCATGTAGTAAATAGTGAGACTGTAGAAAGAGTCTGAGAGACTATAAAATGTAGAAGTAGAATTATAGTTCCAAATAGGATGTCTTTCACGGTTTAGTATGGAACCAATTCAGGGGTGATAAAGTTCAGGTTTGTGTGTTCAAGGAGAATCATTCCTCGCTGATACTGCCAGTGATACTTCCCTTCTGCTTTCCTTCTCTGTACAGAAAACTTCCATGATAAGATGTGAAGAACATTGACTTGGACAAAAGATGAGGGGCAGAGAGAGACAGAAGGTGGTTTCAGATTTAAAATAAAACCAGAAATAATTACATTAGAAAAGACACCTTTTTGTTTAAGAAGTGCTGGAAGACATTTTTGTTTCTGCTCTTTGACATTTCCCTGTTCCTGCAGGAATTCCTATTTAGCTTAATTAGGCTCTGTTTCTCCTTCATTTGGGCTCCATAACTCATTAGCTTCCAGCTGGGCAACTCGTGATTCCAGGATGTCTAATTACCTTCTTCTAGCAAATACCCTGATTGCTTCTGGTCAAAAAATGCTGACCCAGTCTCTTCAGCTGATCTAAACTGATCTCAGAATGAGTTGTGTCATTAGCCCCATCTAATTTCATCCATACATTCCACTTATTCCCCTTGGTTAAGATCAACATCACTGATGACCTAACACTGCAGAAAATGAAGACCATAATGCAGTCTATATTTTAAAGAGGAACTCTGCTAGTCTAGCACTGCATTCTGTCAATAATATTATGAAGTTTGGTTTGAAGTTCTAAAATAAATCTGTATCTTCATCCATTTCAGGTAACCATAGAGGCCAGCTCTTTTTCTCTTCTTTGCAAGGGTGACATTAAATCCATTTTAATCAGGTATGAGACCGTAATTCAATTTTAACTTTTTTCTGGGACTGTATCCAAAGTTAATTTGTCACAATCACATTCAAGTCTGGTACAGTGAGATTCAAAGTAAAGTTTATCCTTTTCTTCTAAATTTGGATAAGTACTTCTATGTAGACCCAGGCTTTTGTAAGAAGTTCATCCCATTATCTTTGTGGTTTGGTTTACTCAGATTCAACTGACTGATTTTCTTTAAATAAAGAAGTCTACAGTGACCAGGACTGATCCTGCTTTAATGATCTAGAGAAATTATTCTTCTTTGTGGTACCAAAAATGACCCAGTCACAAGATACCTACTGTAGCAGGGAGCAATTGCACAGTTTATATTTTGTATTAGATCAAGATTTAAGTGTTTTTCTGATTTACTAACACCATCAAAATATATATCAGGATATGATGTCAGCAATGTAACAGAGAAACAGCTAGATCACTCTTAGAAAAAGTAATTCTGCACTTACACATTTCTAAACATCCTTCTACAAATGGTTGATGATTTCTAAGCCCACATAACTATACTCACATTGTGTACATTTTCCAAGGGTGGGCCATGTGGGCATCTTCACACTCAGATTCTGCAGAGCATTAGCAATAGCTGGGAATGGGTAGGTGGGATGTGAACAATCTCACCACTGATATTTGCTCTAAATTGCACTAAATTTTACTAAATTTTGATCTCTCTTTCCAGTAGCTCTTTTCTGTCTTCAGTTTCACAGGCATTTTAGAAAATTTTGAAAACACTCCATAAAATCTGTTCCGTATTTTTCATTGCTGCAGATGATTGTTGCTAGCCTAAAGTCTTCAGCCAAAGTGTCATTTTCCTATGTGAAAACAAGAGAGAGGCTTATCGTCTTCCTAAAACTAGAGAGTCTGCATATGAGAGTCTGCATATTTCCAGTTATCAATAAAGGCCACTTTATTCTAATACGCCCTCACTAAACACAAGAAAGTCCTGTGCTGAGTTTCTGTTACCAGTACACTACACATACTTCTGCTTCAGACACGAAGAAGTGATGGGCATTGTGCTTCAGCTCCAATTCAGACAGTTCTTCTAAGGCACTGCTCAGTAATAGGTTGCTCAGTACCAAGCTGTTGTCATCATCCTAAAGCCTCTGTTCTGATTGAGGCATTTACAGATACTAATAGTCAAGAAAATTAGTTGCATTGCAGTTACCAGCATTAGTATTTCAAGTAGTCCTCTGCATTTATGCAGCACTTATTTTCACACATATTTTCAGTATGCATGGGACAGAGCATTCATGATTATGGTGTAACTGAGAGCACATCAAATCTTCTTTTCAGGTGTGGAAGATGATGCCCAGAAAGGTGACTTGCTCAAGGCCACAAAAAGTAGGTCAAATATGGGATTAGACTCTGGAAAATTTGTTTATCCCAAAGGGACTAAGCTATTTTTCCTGTCAGAATTCTTGGTTTCCACACTGTGATACATTAAACAGATGAAGTTCAGCTCTAAACACGGAGGCTGACCATCATTTAGAAGGATTTTTACACTGAGTAAGGTTTCTTGACTTTGTTTGTTCATTAGTTCACTAAATATTTTGAAATACAGTTATGAAACCAAGCTTCCAGTGAGCTGCTACATCTGCCTATAAAGTAATGCTATTTCATCCATCATTAAAAACTGTATCATAAATATCCAGGCCATGGAATAGACAGAAGATGCCACTCTGAGCATAAAATATTCTGCTTTTGCAGCAACTGGATTATAAAATTCTTTCCTCTCAGAGCACTTTTAATGGGATATTTTTTCTCTTTGACCTACTTATTCACCCTATGCTTTGGTGGGCTTTATTTTTAGTGGAGTTGGTAAACTCTCTGGCTTAGGAATGTTGACCACTTAGCGTAAGTGCACAGGAGTTTGTCAGGCATGCAGTGTGCAACATCTTTTTGCTGACATAGATGAAACTCGGTTGCTTCTTTCCATAAATAAGATGACAGATTCTTTGTTAAAAGGATCAGCTGATGTAAGACATTATTTCAAGAGAATAACAACTTCATAAGAATAAATAACATCTCTCCAAGAAGTTGACAGGATGAGGGGAAATGGTTTCAAATGAAAAGATGGAAGATTTAGGTTGGATATAAGGAAGAAGTTTTTACAGTCAGGGTGGTGAGGCACTGACACAGGTTGCCCAGAGGGGTGGTGGATCCCTAACCCTGGAGACATCCAAGGTCAACCTGGAGGGGCTCTGAGCACCCTGATCTAGCTGTAGTGTCCCTATTCATTGCAGAGGTGGACTAGATGACCTTTAAGGGTCCCTTCCAACTCAATGATACTATGATGCTATGATTCTAAGAAGTTACTTCTGTCTCTTTATGCTTCTGCAAACCTTCCCACTCCCACTCCAGAACTGTGTGAGCTCGTATTTTGTCCTGATGTGCCAACAATAGGATAATATGATAGATTAAGCCAAGGCAGTCACAATTAATTCCTAAACAGGCTTAATTTAATTTTCCTTTTCAAATAAACCCAATTTACCTCTGTGGAGGTGTGACACGTCTGATTACACACAGTAGCGCTGGGAGCAGCCATGCTTAGAGAGGTAGAACGAGGAGCGAGCTCTGTGCACGATGCGATAAGAGATCAAAGCGAACAGCACTCCTCAATATTTTCATTAGCAATGATTCAAAAGAACCTACATTTCAAATGTCCCTCTGTAGCCACTTTAATTGCAGAGATAATAACTCTGAATCCCAGTAAAGGAACGGAGTCAGGGGTCAGCCCTTATTTAAGCAGCAGAATTATGGAAATGAGCAAGGCTGGTTAAGGTAAATAATCCTTGTAACCTCCTGCTTCATCTGAGCTTCAGAGTACATGGCATGGCTTTAGGCTTAGAATCATAGAATCCTTACAGTTGGAAGGGACCTTTAAAGGTCATCTATTCCAACTCCCCTGCAATGAACCAGGGCACCTTCAGCTAGATCAAGGTGCTCAAAGCCTGTTCCAGCCTGACCTTGAAAATTTCCAGTGACAGGGTGTTCACTACATCTCTGGGCAACCTGTTTCAGTGCCTCACCACTCTCACTGTAAAATACTTTTTCCTTATGTCTAACCTAAATATCTATTCTTTAAGCTTGAAAACATTTTCCCTTGTCCTACCACAACACACCCTGCTAATGAGTCTGTCCCCTTCCTTCTTACTGAACAGCTCCAGCTCTCTCAGCCTATCCTTGTAGGAAGGTGTTCCATCCCTTGGATCATTTTTGTGCCTCTCCTCTACACACGCTCCAGCAGGTCCATGTCTCTCGGGCTGAGGACTCCAGAGGCTTAGGGGAGGGTAGCTGAGCTGTGCATGATGTTGCATGTTGGGCCTCTTGCCTCAGTCACGGACAAGTTTTCAATGCATATTCCATTCTTCTGTGGGCTTTCTCCTTTACCTGCCTTTGCTGACTTGCTATAATAGCTCCAAGAGCAAACTTCCAAGGCTTTTCAGAACTCTGCTTTCCCTCAGTAGTATAGGCCTGGCTGGAACCCATAAGTGTGTGCATGCCTCTGGGAGAGCCCATTGCTTTGTAGCACTTCGTAACTTTTAAAAATCTTATGGCTCACCTTCCCAAAGCAAAGACAGAGCATTTAAATCTTTTTACCCAACGAGAATTAAATATTTCAGAAAATTAGCAGATTTAACAGGAATGGTTATATTTAACGTTTTTAGTGTTAATGAGGACAAGATCTTTCACTGTGACTAGGTTTACACCTGGTGAATTTTAAGCAGATGGTGAAGCACCACATGCAGGCTGCTCCTTGGCTGTTACACCACAACGGGGTGAGTGTTAGACAGAAGGCTGATAGACATGAGTGGTTTTAACCAACCAGGGCACACAGAAAGCACAAGGGCCTGGCATGGTGGGAGCCTTGTTGGAGAAAAGGCCTGAAAGGAAATTAATAAAAATGTGACACTGTCAGTGGCCAAATGGGAATGGTCATCAGACCCAGCACCCCTAAAGGGGTTGGGATACAAAGACGCATGTAAGATATTGTGGAATTTAGATTCATAGAGTCATAGAATATCCCAAGTTGGAACGGACCCACAAGGATCATCGAGTCCAACTCCTGAATTCAGAACTAGACTTTGCATATCCAGAACTACATCTGGTTGTGCAACGAGAGATAAGCTGGCACTGCACAGCAATCTGAACATCTTCACCAAGTGTCCTTGATCTGCCAGGAGACATGACAAGCATCTAGAAGATCTTAGCCAGGATGAATGCTAGGCCTGAATTGGGAGTGAGGGCAGTTCTCTGCACATTACAACACTTGCCTGTCACTCACTACGTCTTCTTGGGAAAGCAGAGCTGCCACAAGTCTGCTCTAACACCGGTCTGCAATTCTCTCATTAGTTTTAGGGATAGAAAGAGCAGAAAAGTATTTTGAAGCTGTCATCACCACGTTCTTTCCACTTTTTTTCCCATATTCCACAAGTGCAGGAAGGGAGAGCCCTGTCCTGTCATAGATTCTTGATTCAAATTGAAGTCAGTGGGAATACGGCAGCTAAATACTTTAAGGGAACCTCACCGTAGCTGCAGCTGTGTGTAGCAGTCACCACTATGCTGGGCATATTTTCTAATACCCAGTATACTGAGTCAAAAGCTAGCTCAAGGAATGCTTCTTGGCACTCAATTCAGTCTGCTAACACCTTTTAGACATTGTGAATGAAATCCTGATCCCATTAAAGCTCACATGGTTGTTCATACCATAGGGATTTGAATGTCACTGTCATCAGCCTTGGATATAGAGCTTTGAAATATGACAGGCCCCAACCCAAAAAACCTGTAGGAGTTAATGACTACGTTTAAACCATAAAGTGTCATGGTGGAGGCCACAATATGATGACAGTAACGATTTTCTGGGCTTCAACTTGATCATTTCTGAATCCAGAGGCTTCATTTAATTCCTGAATTTCTCCCCTGCTTTTTAACTCAAAGCAGTAACCAGGATCAGATCAAGTTAGGGGAACAAGACTTGGGTCTATTTTTCACAGTTCAAAAGCTAATATTGTTTTCATCCTTTTTCCTTCCAGTTGTCCCAGCAAAATTTCTCAAGATTTTCAGGATGATTGCACTGATACTCAGCTTTTTCCATCTGAACTCTTATGAATGCCGAGTTCAAGGTGGCTGGAGAAATCTTTATCTTATTGATTTTATTTCTTCCACTCCTGCTGCTGTCCAAATTTAGATTAATAATTATTAATAAGCCAGCTGGATTTTTTTTTGCAATGCTTTTCAGATGACCTGTGGAAATTACAGTGTTAAATCGCCCATTTTCTCACACATTTCACAATTCTAGACACTAAGAAAAAAAAACTAACTTGATTGCTTCTGTGGAAAGCACTCTGCACTTCGATTGTGTTCATTCAGTTCTATCCTTTAAATGTGTTCTGAAAAGCTGAAGGGTGTGAGATGTTTAATGTAGCTTTTCCTTGAAGTGGAGTATATGTATGTTTTTTTAAAGCCTGCATGCAGGAAGAATGCCAGAAGTTTTGTTGCATTTAGATTTTGCTTCATGTTTGCTATTTCAGTAGATGTGCTTCCATTCAGGAGCTAGGTTATCCAGTGCTATTTCTGTGTCAGTAAATGTCTATTCATTGTGTTTGATTGGCATGTATCACTCTTCTCTTTGAGAGTCTTGCAGCCTTCATTTTATACTGTCTTATGTATGCCCTGAGCAAAAGAGAAGTGGCTTATCCTGAGACAAACAGAAGGCCAGTGAAAAAAAATAGGGAAACTAAAATAAATCTAGAGAAGTCTACTCCATCCTAGTACTCTTTGGGCCATTTTGCAGAGCGCTGCAGAGAAAGAAAAGAATTTTTAGAGTGAACTACGATAACCTATAATTGCATAGGGAATGTATCTGGAATACATATCTGAATTTGCAGTCTGAACTCAGAGCCTCAAGCCTGAAAATCTTCTGCAAGTCACCTTCTGGAAGCTTTGCTGACTGTATTATGAGTTTTGAAATTGAAGAGTAAAAACTGTCCACAGGAAGCAGACAACAGTCTCATTCAATATTATGTTATTGGGATATAATCCTCTCCTTCCATTTAGAAGGTCAGGTTTTCTCTGGACACATTTCTTCTTTATTTTTAATGCATTTTTGTTTAATAAATGTCACTTTTCCTAAGTTCTTCCAATAATCTCTTCACCATGACCATATCCAGGCATAAAATGACCTCTTACATTGTTAATCCAAGGCTTGGTTTTCTTAGTTTTGTTGTGCAATTAAATTTATGAAGAAATCCTAAGGACTTGTTTTATTCATTTTAAAACCAGTTGTAATATTTTATGTTCAGTCAATGTCATATGGTATTTAGTAGAAGGATAAATTAATATGAAGTAAATATGGAGTACATTTGCATTCAGAGTTCTGCAAGGGAGATAGGAAATTTTAAAGGACTTATTTGTTGGGTCCAATGCATCCTATATTTTATCAGGCCCTATGAAGTGTAGGATTCCTGCTCCTTTAATGAAGTTGATTGAAGGTTTAAAAAGTATTTATGTCTGCTTCATGCCACGTAATGGGAAGTATAGTCACCCATTTTCATAAGGAGAGCAAAGGGAATAGTTTTTGACCAAGCATATGAGTTTACTAATAGCAAAACTACCATGAATCTTAGGCTCACAAGCTGATCTCCTGAGAAGGTAGCCAAGCTGATAATGATTAGATGCTCTTAATTGTAATAATTTTCCCATTAGGCATCAGGACCTTGCTGCATTCAGCATCACATAATAAGGCAACAAGGTGATCCTAGGCTCAAAGAGCTGCCTTAGTTGTGAAACAAATATCCACTGCACACACAATACTGTTCACTAGATCAAATCTGGGATATTGTGGTTTGTTTGATCAAATGTCACTCTCACTGGTATTGTTCAGTGCTGCTCCACATTCTGTCACTGTCTCCACTTACGGATGATCTAGTTAGTATGTGTGGACGGAGCCTGGGCATAACCCAGTACTAATCAGATTACATATTATTGCTCATCAACATGGATTTCCTGAGGAGTACCAGGGAGAAAATGAGACCTGTTCATGCACATTGAAATGCTTTCAGTTGTCTTCTTCCCTAGTCTCCATGTACCCTGTTCTTCAGCAGCTGCCACCTAAGATTTGCCACAAGCACTGCAATGTTCCTTCCATTTCATGTTATTACACACGTAGCATGGCCTATAGCAGCTGACTGCTTTTTTCTACAGCTTTCTCTTAAAGGTTGGAACTATCCCATGGAAGGAGCAGGAAGTCCGCATATGAAACAGCTTAGGGATAAGAGCAAGAGGAATATCCACTTGAGGGTAAAAAGCCTACTCAACCAGCTCAATAAATTAACAAGCAAAGCACCAGACACTCTTCTTTACTACTCCTAAACACAGTGTTTTTTGCTCCCTCTGGTGGTTCTGAACTAGCAGATCAGTACTAAGCATCCACCAAAGCAGGCTGCTGGTGGGACTGGTGCATCAAGTGCAGCTGGTGTAGCAGAGGGACAGCTGGCCAGATTCACTGCTGACATAGTTGGCATTGTACCTTTACTCGTCAACAAAAACAAAATTAAACCAAGACAAAAAGAAACAAACAAAAAAACTGGAAGACCATATCTAGTCAGAAAGTCACCAGAAATAATGGACATAGAGTTCTACAGTGTGCATTAGGTTTATAAATCCAGTCACTTCTCACTTCAAGGCAAAATTTGTGGGGGAAAAAATACAACAAGAAAAGCAAAGTGAAGTTTGCTCTTTGTTCACAGAGAAAATATTGTTGTTTTGCACGAAAACAGAGTCAGGAATCCCAATGAAGTAAACATTGTTACTGAAATCGTCTTTTAGCTTTGGGGTTTAATCTATTCAGATCTCACTATGGTCATTTCTTTACTGAGCAGTCATATCCCTGATCCAAAATAAAGAGCCAGCTAATTACATTCATAGGTGATACAGAATCAGGAGATGTTGCAAATCCCTTGGAGAACAGAGAAGCAATGTAGATTGCATTTAATTCCATGTAGATTCTTGTACTTGCCCCATAACTGTCAAAGCTGAGAAAGAAATAGAGTTTGAAAATAAAACAAAATTAGATTCAGCCTGGGAAAATGCACACAGGGGAAAACTCATCTGAAACTGAATTTTTTTGTGGAAAGAGAAATACTTGAAGAGCTGACTAGTGAGAGAGATGGATGGTGAGAATGAATAAATGAATTATGAGTCCGCAATGAAAGGCACTGAAGGAAAAGGCCAATGTAATTACAAGTTTCTTGCACTTGAGTTTATGTGGTTGAAAAGGAAAGATTAAAAGAACAAATTTGGCCAAAATCAGACTATAGAAGTCGCTGAGGTTCATTTTGGCCCACTATGTGCCCTGGTATGCGTAGTTTGATTGAACAATGAGGAAAACAGTATCACTAAGCATGGCCAATACTTCTGCTCCCCTGCATCACATAGCTCAAAGCTTCAGCTGATCACGGTCAGCAGCATGTGCTCCTCGTACCTGATAGAGAACAGGTTGGGAAGTGCTGAGAATGGACCACAGATAACTGGTAATAGCTTTTTCCCTGACATCCTTGGGGCACTGTAGGACAGAGAATGAATGTTGACCTGGCTCCTAGGCTCCTCTTAGCTTTCCACAGCTCTCACAGCTATTTCGTTACCCAGTGTCCCTGCTTCACCAGAAACTGAGAGGTAAACCTGCAGTGCATAAGCAGTGAAGTTTGTCTGCCTATAGCTAATGTATCTCAAAGGAAAAAAAAAAAAGAATGTTATCAAAAAGACAAGGAGAGAAGGAGAGATGAATCCGAAGGGCTTGTGAGTTCAAATAAATGACTTGTCAGTGAGTAGATGATTTGAAGAACAATTCACGTGTTAAAAATGTACCAATAGTGTGTTGTAATAGACTTGAATAATCCCAAGGGAAGCAACAGAATGAGTACAGATATATAAAACTCAGGGCAAAATACTGATGAACACAAAATAAAGGAAAATTCTGCAATGGCTGCAGAGAGATGAACAAGACAAGTTGATACCATCTCTAATTCATGTTATTCTATATCAAAACATCACAGAGCATTCATGAAGAGAAGTGGGCCCAAATTTAGCCCTGGGAAAAGCAGATTAATCTGTTGAAAAGACAGGAGAGGTTATATCATGGTGATACACACTGAGTTACTGACAAACATTATCAACCAGTAATTCCTGAATCATGCTCACACATTTTAGTTGCTTTTCAGTATTGACCATAAAACTCCGAATACAAGATGTCCTTCACTTAGTGGAAAATGCGCTACATCTCTTGATAAGCTAATTCAATGGTTAATTATCCTGATTCTTTAAAACATGTACTTGGCTTCCAGTTTGAATTTTTTTCCCTATCTTCTAACGATTGGGCTTTGTCATGCCTTTGCTAAAGAGCCTTCAAACACTTTCCCCCCTGCATAGGCAATGCAGCCTGCAAGCTAATCTCCATGAAGTCAAATTAAGGCATTCAATCCCCAAGAGAGACATGATTTAAAACTCATCCCCCCTGTTGTTTTCTCCTATTGGCTAATTTAAATAGCTCCCTTCTCAGCATGCTGGTTCTAGTGAATTCTGTTCCTTAGCACCCAACCCTCCAAAGTGTCATTAAATCAAGAAAGAAGAGTTTGAAAACCAGGCTCTGCAATGTTCAGTATTGCAGTGGAAATACTCTTGTGAATCTGTGGCCTAGGCTTTGCAACTCTGATCAGAGCAAACCGCAACTAAACATAAGGACTCTACTATGTGGATCTTGGCAACTTCACACGAGTATTAAAGGATCCACAGATTGAAGTCAATGAATTAGGATGAGAAGAAGGCTAAGTAAGCTGACGTCTTACAAATGGACACAGTGGCAGCAGATTTATAAAAATTCAGTTTTATATCAAAGGGGTTGGATTTTTGCACATCCCAGTAAAGAACTGCTGTTTTGGCAACCACAACAACGTGTAGTAAACCACCAACATTTGGCAAGGCTGGTGATGAATCTGCTAGATGGGGCAATACCGGATCATTAACTGAAGTAACAGCCCATGCAGGTAAAAATATCTTAAGAGAATTACTTGATTGAAATACATTAAGAGAACTACCTACTTCATGGCTCTGCAGGAGGATGAAGCAGACAGCTGGAAAACCTCAGAAGCAAAAACAGAGAACATGAATTAGTGGTGGGATATACAAAGTCAAGCAGTCTGTGCTTACTGTGCTTACTGGCAGGCCAGTAAGCTTTGGGTTAGAGAGAAAAGGGAGAAATGTAGAATTTTATAAATGAAGTTTTGATTAACTGTGGGACTAACCAAGCTCAAACTAGATGCAGTTCAAAGGAACCACAGTGGAGAGACTTAGCCAACTGGTCAGATTGATAGGCAGCTCCAGGGAGTAATGATTCAGCCTATCATCTAAGATCTGATTCAACCTCTGGAAGTGCCGAGCTTCGATTTAGATCTTAGGTAAGACTGACTCACTCCCTGAAGTGGCCTTTCTCCAAAGGCTACAGAGAGCCTACCACACGTGGCTAACGGGTAGCTGGAAGGATTGGGTCTGGCCACCACTACTTTTCACTGCCACCCACCCTGAAGAGCTGAATGAGCAGTCACATCATTCACATGATGGGACTCCAGGAAAGCGGTTGTTTTCAAAACTGAGGCAAGTGAAAGTCCATAGAAGCTGGACCTCAACAGAGTGAAAGACACAGTGCTAGTTTGCTGATATCTAAACCATGCCAGCCTTCTGAGAATCTCTCTAGGAACAGATTACATAGGGTGTGTGAATGCCAAAATCTCAATGCATATTTGGCAACTACTAAGCAAGTTTATTTCACCTTGTTCTGAGGGGCTAATTTGGAATAGGTCAGACTGCTGCTAAGTTCAATAGTAATTAATGGTATTTAATCTCCATTTAAGGAAGAACTTCTTTGTTGTCTTTATTTAAGATGTCAGCATTTATTTTATTTACACATCTATCTCTCTTGATGTTACATTTTCTTGAAAGCTGTCAGTTTAAATATACAGTGCAAGATTTGGAAATTTTTTTCAGTTTTTCTTGCCTTGATTATAGTGATGGTTGCCTATTTTTTAAAGTTGTTTCACAATTCCTCATAAAGTACTATAAGACTCCTGGATGAAATATACAATGACCGTGTAAAAGCTGTTATTTTGATGATGTATGAACTGTACAGATAGCGGTCAAGATCAGAGATTAACTACTGCCTTCTACCTGCTCCATAAAGAGGGTTTCCACACAAAAACTATTTCCCAATTATTTCTGCAGATAAAACTCATTATGACTTTCTCAATTCTTAATCAATACTTTAAAGGCCTTCTGTTTTATAGAACAGTTCATCAATATTTTATTTATTTTAATAATTTATCCTTTATTACAGAACCAGATGGAGCCTGCAGCACACTTGTCCTCAAGAAATCAGAGCAAGGAGGGGAAGGTGCCCAGAATCCATGTCACCTGGGACTGAACACTTTTTTTTTGTCCTGTCCATCTGCACGGGAAGCAGAGCTGTGAGTGACAGCCATCGCAACAGAAGGGACTTTTGCAGATAGCTATGCAAAATGCCTCTTGCTCTCTTTATGAATATACTTGTAAGTATATATGATCCCAGTCGAGAAAAGGAGGCTTCTTTTTACCTGCAGCATAAGTAAGTATGAACTGAGATGTAAGTGAAACTGCTGAAAAACAAGGTTTCATGTTATCAGAACCAGATTATAAGAGGTTGTACTTGCAAAGGTTTCGATCCAGGATAACAGTAGGATAAAGGTAACTTTGTTAATGCCAGTAGATTGAAAATGGTTGCAGAAATCATCTTGAGGAAAATTCCGGATCTGGAATTTTTGATACTATTCTGGGAAAAAAATGAGAGTGCTTATGGATTTATGGTAATTACTAGATACCCAGCCATTTGTTCTCTCTAGGAGCTGTTTCTTTCTCCCTGAGTCTGGCTAAGAAATGTGGCCTTTCTTTCTGAAAGTATAGTCTATCTTGGCAAACTGTTTCCTCTTGCTTTCAAGGCCAACAGTTGATGTAGGACATGCTGGGCAGGCAGCTGCATTGGTGCAGCCTTTCACTGCATTGCCACACGTGTGTTCTGAAGCTTGACGCTTAGAGGTCGTGTTTTATATTTGCTGCTTTGCTCTCCACTTCTGATGGCAGTTTAGACCCTTGATTTTGTTGCGAACAGTTTTTACCTCTGAAGGGACCATATTTCATCCATGGTAGATAATGCTATCTGATTTACTTGGTTCTTATTTTTCACTACAGATTGGGCTGGTGGCAGGTTATTGTCAGTGAAAAACATCTGATTACACAGTTTTTTCATCAAGCTTGACCAACAGAGCTTGCCTTGGCCTTGAATATGGATGACAAAGACTATCTTTCTTCTTATTACCCTGGAAGATCACGATGATGGGAAAGGATTATGCTTTGGCCATTGCTGAAAAGAAAATTATTGTGTAAATAAATAGAAGTAAATACTGTTCACTGATATAATAATCTAGGGCAACACAAAGACTAGTATGGGTACCAATTTAGAGCTGTTGACAGCTGGAAAATGTTTTCCTTTGGGTGGATAGTAAGCCAAAGAAAAGGGATCCAAATTCCTCAGGTGTTGCACATGTATGCAGGCTGGGGGTTAAGAAAGGGAAAAGATAAATGGGGATAAGGATGTAGATGAGAATCTGAGAGAGAAAAGACATAATAAAGTAGTGACAGAAGGATATTAAGAACTCCATGTAGGAAAGAAAAATAAAAGAAAGGTAGAAAGACACTGAAGATGGAAGAGGAGGGAAGGACTACAAATAAATAGAGTAGCAAAAGAGAGTTGGAAATAGAAAGTGCAGAACAAAAAAAATAGAAACTAAACAGGTTGCTAGAGGTCAGATGTTGAGGGAAATGCATTTGAACAGTTTTATATCACAGTGAAGTCAGATTAAATACAAAGACAGTAGGGTAAGAAAGAAATAATACGGTATATAATGGGAACAGACATAAATAAGGAAAAAAAAAAACAAAGGAAAGGAAAAGAAGGACCTAAAGCAACTGAAGCAGAATAGGCACATCACTTTTGATTGTTTCACAACACAGAACAACTAACATTGGTTACCTGTAAAACAGGCAGACAAAATGGTAAGGTTGAGCAGTTTGCTTCTTCCCGTAGGCTCAGATTAATTGCACTGGTGGTTAGATGCCTGACTGTGCTCCCTAAAGACTGGAATATCATGGCCTTAAACTCACTTTGTAATCAATGGCTAGCAAGAGGGCACCTCCAGAAGGTAATTCAGACAATCCATCTCCTGCTATTGACTGGAAGGAGTCCAAGGTGAGGAGAAACCAGATCTCAATTATGTTTCTATCTCTCAAACAATCTTCCTTACTGTCAGACAAGCCTTAACCTGTGTTTGACAGATTATTTATGCACAGAGCCCTAATCTGCACATTCACAGCTATTTTTCACTCTCAGAGCAGAGTTCTTGAGGGCCCTTTGGCAATAGAGAATGGAGTTGTTCACAGTGATGTTGATGTTGAACCTCTCTTGTGAAAAAGAGTAAGACTTTAGCATGTGGATCTACTGATAAATTTCAGTCTCAACATAAGACAGCCCCAGTTAGACCAGTTCAAGGCTTCTCTAGAAGGCCACATATAATCAGCTGCGCTGTGGCAGAAGCATTATAATCAAGACTAGGAAAAAGTAAGTTAGATTTCTGTGAACTTGCTCAGGATTTCAGTAGTTTCCTGCAGTGAAGAACTGTAGCTGCTACCAATCCCACTAAGTTCAGGTATCACACATATTACACATGCTTCCCCTTCAGCAGCTCCATCCCCTTCTATAAATCACCTCATCAGACTGACTGAGCTCAGCAGCACAGCAGAGTTATTCTTCTACTTGTCCTTTCCCTATTCACTGACTGAGCCTCTTAGCATTTTAAGTCACAACACATGAGACCAGTCAGATACTGACACGGTTTGACAAGCTTCGCTTCTGTGGCGTCTCCTTTGTTTAAAACCCTGTCGATTACATTTTCTTCTAAAACACAGGATGATTTCCAACTTTATGCCCACATAGTGATTCATTTGATTTCTGAATTGCCTGAAAGCTTATGGAGATCTCCAGTAACCCCAAAGGAAGGGAGGAAGAAATGGGGTGAGCATCTTTATTTCTTCTGCTTCTAGATGTTAAGGGCATATTCAAGCTTGATAAAAGGTTGTCCTTGAGGAGAGTATTAACATGAAGCAATTTCAGTCAATGTTCAATTTACTCTTAATAATGCAGATGTCTTCCAGTTCCCTTGAGAATTGCCACACTTGAGGCAGATGACAGCAGTGGTTTTCTGAGCACCAAGGGTGAATATTTGCAAATCCCTACATCGTTCAGATTAGTCTAGTGTTGAATGGAAGCCAAATGGGTTCTCCTAATTCTCCCAGAAGCATAGAAAAGATCCATGCAGATAAAGGCTCAGTTCTTCTAATGAGAAAGGATGACACAGCCAAGGCACATGCTAACCTAACTTTTCACCAACAGATTTATCCATTAGCCACACAAAGGTTACTTTTGAGTTAGAGAAGAGGAAGCTCAGTGAATGGAAAAGACTCATAGGAATAGCCTGTAAAACAGATCTACCTATAGAATATCTGATGTTTACAATATGTCTGGCTGAAGGCAATACACGAACAGAAAGGAAATCCCCTTCCCAAAGAACCTAGAGTCTAATGTCAGTACTTTTATTGCTAAACATTTTCTAAAAGTCTCTATGGTAACAGAATTTCACAGCTTTAAAGAACACAGTGAAAATGTAGTGCCTACATCTATTTATAGATATGTGTAGGAAACATAGTTAAGGAGAAAGACAGTGTATTAATGGAAATGATTTAGCTATTGAATTTCTGGAATTCAGCACCAAAGTAAAAGCCTTGAAGGAGAAAAGAATCAGTAATGCAATGATGACTGCAGAGTTCAGAGGAGCATGCAATGAGTACCTTTTACAGACTTCATCCACACTGAGATTCATCCACACTGAAACTTTTCTATTCCAAAATTACCCCTGCTAAGCATCCTATGCAAATAACTTCTGGAATGACAGCTTATTCTCTTCTTTGGGGAGTTACTCACACCAAAGCAAGGAAATTATATATGCTTATGGTCTGTGGATTTGGTATAGGGCTTAAGAACTGATGACCATTTTCAGACTGCTATTGGTATATAACTTAAACATGACAACAACCTCAGCATCTGATCTCAAGGCATAAATGAACAATTAATATCCTTCATTGTTACACAGAGTTACTGCAACATACCTTGCTAGAAACTCAAGGAAGGACAGAAGTTCCAGTGCCCAATTTAGACCTTTCAAAAAGCAACTTGAGTGAGGCCCTGACTCTCTGAGATGCTTTAGAAAACCATCTCTTAGAACTACAGCATGGTTAGCTCTCAGGATGCTGGAGACTTTTTTTCCTTAGACCTTGATATTAATTCTAAGAAAGCCAAAAGAAAAGGTCTGGATCAAAAGGATCAATCGGGCCTTGAAACAGAAGGATAGTCAGGCTTTGAATTTTCTCTTGACAATGCCAAAAAAAAGGGGGGAGGGGATTCCTCTTCCAGGTGAACAATTGACATCCATACTAGTTAATATTTGTGTTTTCTCTGCAACAGTCATGTTGCTTTCTTAGGATCTGACCTCAGTCTACAAGTTCCTTTTCAAGGGGCACAATCATAGTAATATCATATTGAACTCAACCACAATTAGAATTTCCCAACTATCAGGCACTGACATGAGAGAGTCAGTCAGGTATGGTCAACTAGCAGATACTCAGCCACATGCTGTTCAGAAATAGTTCAAATGCAACTCTTTGCCAGAGCTATATGACACAGAGAGGCAGAAGTGAACACTACTGACTCTAGCTTATGAATTACTTGAAAAGTTCATAGAGTGGTAGAGATCTACCTGGGATCCAACTTCTTGCCCACAATAAAATGGTGAGATGCTCCAATAACAACCCATTTGTGCCATGTATTTCATGTACTCTTTTACTCCCCTCAGTCAGAACATTATTAAATGTAACATGTCAGGACATTATTAAATTTTTCAGTGTGGCTTCCAAGATCAGTGAAGTTGGCCCATCTTTTATGGTCTGCTTCAAAGAACAGCCTTATACTCTCCCATCTCCTGCTCACATAGAAATAATGTTCTTTCACTTTGTAAAATGAATGAAAATTAAGAGAATTTTAAAAAGGATGAACTGCGCACAGGTAGACACAACTTTAGAAGTAAAAATGGAAAAGACTAAAAGGTTGCAATGAAAAGAAGGCATGAGAATTTGGTATCTAAAAGAAAGGAAAAGGCTGTCTACCAGTGGTATTGGAAACGGAAGAAGTTTTTACTGCCCAGGCTTCATACCATACTTGCCTTGGGATCTGGCTGTCTGGGCTCAGGGAGAATCTTGATGAAGAATCTGTCTGGCATGAAGTTATGAGAGAGCTTTTTGAGAAGCTTTTGTGGGAGCCTGCTTTGACTGACTGCCATGCTCTTCATGGCCATAAACTTACAGGTATAGAGGATATATTTCCCCCTACTGCAGTAAAATGAGACAAATGTTGGATTCAATGTCTCAATGCTACCTTCTATAATGGGGAAAATGGTGTATAATTATTGCACATCATAGAAAAGGGTGAATTTATCATAAAAAATATTTTGATGGAAAGTGCTGTTTTCACTGAAATTGTAATGTTTGCCATAAGAATCACTGTTATTCAAATTCTCTTAGAAAGAAATGCAAGTCAACATGTTCAGAATTTAAAGTTATTTATTTCACATAAATATCTTTTCCATAGAAAAATATATTCCTTCTTTATGAAAAAGCTTTCATTTAGCTTGCTTTTAATCACTGTTGCCTATTGATAAAATCCTTCTCTCCAGCAGAAACTCTTATTAGTCCCTAAGCACAGGATGTTGTATTTTATGCTAGTGACTGTCATCCTGTTTCTATTATTCTAGTCCTTAAGGTCAGTCACTTCTCCCTGCAGCATTGCTTTATTCTCAACTATATTGACAATATTTCGCAACTTTGTATCATCAAGAAATTCTCCTATGAGGTAGAAATTCATCACTCGGTAACAATAGAGAGTGACAAAAACCTATGTGATAAATCAGTCACAAGGTAACCATGCCTAACAAATATGATCCTGTGATACATCGTTTGCAGTATGCTCAGTAAGGAGATGAAAATACTGCCGTTGTACGCAAAGGTGGTAAGAATTCATTTATTCCTTTCACTGTTTTGCAGTGAGCCACTGAAATATGAGAAGAACTGTCATGGAGAGATGCACTGGTGAATCTTCTTCACAAAAACTACAACAACAAACACACACCAGAAAGCATTATAAAAGACTGACAAAATATGCCTGATATGGAATGGAAGAGTGAATGGAGGTGATTACAGATAGTGAAAAAATGGATGTAGGAAGGAAATAAATGTGAAGTAAGGAAGTTCAAAGGAAGATAAAGGAAACAGAAGGAAAATATTGAGGCCTACTATAGTGTAGGGTTATGCCTTCTCTAAAATTCTTCCATAAGAAAAAGGTGTTTGAAAATAGCAGGGAAAAGACAAAACAATGCCTAGGCGTAAAGACCTGGAGTAAACTGGGCCTACCAGGGAGGCTGCTGGCTGCACCCGAGATGAGCAGCTTTTAAACGGGATGTATCTGCTTACACTGGGAGAAGAAAGACCATTTTCACTTGAGCCCTTGTTCTTTCCCTTACTGACTCAGTGGCATTTCAGTGTTTCTTAAAATTACTTAAGATATTAAACGCAGAAGTAGAAAATTGAAGCAATTTATTCTGGCATTTTCTGAATCAAATATTTGACATTTTTTAATTTAAAAAAAAAAAAAAAAAAAAAAAAAAAAAATTTTTTAATAACTTTTTAAATTTTATAAAAAAAATAATTTTTATTTTTAAATTTAAAAAAAAAAAAAAAAAAAAAAAAAAAAAAGTAGTTTGAACATCCCTTACATTTATCTAAAAATACGTAAGTTTTAGTTACAAATGTGACACTGAAATCAATTCAAGATAAAACTTCCATTTGAAAAAAAAAAACAAAAAAACCTTCCAAGTTTATTTTTGAATTGATGGTAAACACATGGTCTGTTTTTCATGCCATTTTAGATCTATGTGCTGTGTGGATAGCAGCATGTCAGTGAGTGCTTGCAGGGCTGCATATCTTCTCAGAAGTGACAACAGATTTAGCAAAGACATGTATCAGCAACAGACAAGCCTTCTCCTCAGTGCCAGGAGTATGGTCCCCCCAAGTGACAGTGAAGGACAGAATCCTTAATAAGTCACCCTTCCCATCTAGCATCTTTTTCCTTATTTATAACTTCTTTCCACCTTAGCAGTATCTCAAGAGGCTCCAGTACTTGTCTTCCTGAGATGTTTCCTTCACGCCATCTCATTTGACAGTGTAATTTTCTGTACTTCTCTCACAAATATCTTCCGAGCCCAAGGAACTGTAGATTAGTGAACAGAAACAAGGATACTGCTTGGATGGTATGGAAAGGAGTCAGAGGCTTCTAACCCTTTCCAGTGTTCCTCAGACAAATTAAAGGATGAGAGGTTGTTTTTTTTTCCAGTTCCCCCTCTCCTAGCCCTCTGCTTTACCTTGAGGTCACAGAGATTTACTCTAGAAGACATGGAAATTACAAAATTGTTAGGAGATATTTAGGCAGGTTCAACAGGCTCTGAAATCCAAAGGGATTACAAACCAGATGTCAGGTCCATCTAAGCAGAAATGTCCCTGTGCTCCTGTATGTCACTGGAGGGCTGTAGTAATGAGCCCCTGCAGAGCTGTGTCTTTCTTCCAGGAAGGAAGTAGCCCTTGGCAGATGGTTTCCCCCACCCCAAAAGCCTGACTGCAGGGGTGGGGTGGGTGGGGTGGGCAGGCTCTCTATCCAGCTTTATCAAGGGAGGTTGTAGAGAGGTGGGGGTTGACCTCTTCTCCCAGCTATCTGTCATAGGACAAGAGGTAACGGCCTTAAGTTGCACCAGAGGAAGTCCAGGTTGGATATTAGGAAAAACGTCTTCTCAGAAAGAGCGGTGATGCATTGGAGCAGGCTGCCTGCGGAGGTGGTTGAGTCACTGTGCCTGGAGGTGCTCAAGAACCGTGTGGATGTGTCACTGGGGGGCATGGTCAGTAGGCATGGTGGATTGATTGTTGGACTAGGTGATCTTTGTTGCTTTTTCTCACCCTGAGGAGCTCCCCACCTACTCCTGTATACCCTGGAACCACCTCCATCCTAAAGGCTGTCTTAGGTATCCCTCAAATTATTTGAACAGAGAAATTGTGATTTTTTTTCAAGCCGTTGATGAGTGACATGGTCTGTGCTAAAACCAGACTACTGCAAACAAACCGAGCCTGAGGCACAAGATAATGAGATAAGTCAGAGAGCCATGGTGAAACACACCTGATTTCTCCAGCTGGAAGGAGAAAAGAGCAGCAATTTAGTGACCCTGGAACCTAGTGATCCTATGTTGCTCCTTCATAAACCATAAGCATCCCTTTACAGCAACTGAAAGGATGAGATTTAATTTGCAGATCTTTGGATTTGCTAAAATAAATGGGGCCATAGGCAATAGCCATTATTGTCTGTGACTGGAAAAAAACTTGTGCTTCACTCTGCCCAAATCATACTAGATGGTCTTAGAGGTCTCTTCTGGATCTTAATGATTCTATGTAAAGGATCCAAAATGACAGGCAAAACCACAAATTGGCAAGAGGACATGAGGAAGGAAGCCATATGGAAGTGAATAATCATGTGTGGAATATGAATAAACACAGAACATGGAAATATAAGAGCTCTGTAAAAAAGGAGCTAGGAGTTATAGCTGATCACAACCTAAAAATGAGTCCAGTGTCCTGTTGTTGTGAAGAAAGCAAATATCTTGCTGGGCTGTATAAATTAAAGCAATAGTTTGCCAAGCCCATGAAAAAAAAGAGTTCAGAGTTGTTCATAAGCCAACTTCAAGAGGTGTAGTTATGTTTGCCACCTTCAGTTGCAAGTTCTAACTGTGCTTTTAGAAAATTTCCAAGACCATAGACTTCATTTAGATATGATAACCTTCACTGAATGGCAGTTTAGTAGAAGCAATTATGTTCTTAATGCCAACAGCCTCCTCCCCACTGATGATAAATATGTTTTTCTTTAAAACACTTTACATAAACATTATGTGCTTATTAACCAGAAGGACGTTTTAATACAAGACATCTAATAAATTATATTCCCTGTTTAAAAGTACCGTAACTACATAGCATGGTATTTTTTCTCACTTAAAGCATGTAGATGCTTTAAAGACTGGAGATACGTATTTCAAGCAGTATATTAATTCTCCTCTTCCCAATGTCTTTCCTAAAATGATGATAAATATCATATAGAATCATAAAATCATTAAAGTTGGACCTCCAACCATTCACCTACCTCCAATATTACCGATCAACCATTTTCCTCAGTGCTACATCCATTCCTTCAACAGCTCCGGGACGGTGCGCAATCATTCTTCCTGAGAAGAAGCTTTTCCTAATATCAAGCTTGAGATTCAAGCTCTTCTTCACGAGTCCGGCTTTTTAAAAAGTGCAGGTTTAAATCTGCACTTTTGTCAGACATTGCATTCACATCTACTTCCCATGTTATCAGAAGACCGAACTCAACTACATTTCCTAAGCCTCAGAAATGCTGGGGGTGCTGGTGACTGAGTCATCCACAAAACATTCATTAGTAACAGTTATTCGACCCAAACTTAACAACTTCAGCACAATGAGTTCCTCACTGAAACTCTTCCTTAGTGCTTGCCCACAGCACACACTGCATTTGATTTGTATAGAGAAAACTGACTAGAATTATTTCTAGCCAGTTAGACACACAGTATTTGACAATGGTACCCATGGACATCAGACACTATTTAAAGTTAGCTAGGTTTTCTGACACTTCCAAAAAAAAAGGATGCAAGCTTCCACAGTCCTCCACTCTCGGAAAAAAAATAAATCCAATATTGATCTTCGCTCCCTTTCTGAGAGATTTGGAGAGGGCTTTCCCACTCCTGTAACCTTACTGAAAAGCTAAGAGAATTTATCATTGAAAGTCTTCCTTAATAACAGATTGAAGTTGGAAGACATGGTCATATTTGAGCCTCTCTCTTCTTTGTGAAAGCTGAGTGAGTTCCTCATTGATGCATTTCCTTTGAAAAATCACCTTCTAACCCATATCAGAAAACGCTGAAGATCTCTCTATGTCTTTGAAAATTTCTTCCTTAGACAGATGGCCTGAGGTCCTTAGCAGAACTAGGGAACTTAACTTGCTCCAGTCTCAATGAATCGTAGTCTTCAGGTCTGCAGTTTGAATCAGTGTCACCAGAGATTCACCTCCCAAGGCTCAGATAGCTATAAACACTTGAGTTTCCCAACACAGATTCAGCTCCAATGTATGAGATACCTACAGCTCGGGTATTTCATTACAAAACTAATTTACAAAACTAATTTAATTCTATAATCCCAAACTAAGAGATTTGAAAGGATATAAGGCCTGCAGGCCTCGATCCTCAAAGAAAAGAGATATATAATATCCAATGACTGAACTGGAATGAGTTGTTATATCAATAATTGTACCAGTAATACTCTGTACCTAAGTGTAATTCAAAAATAAGACTTCCGTTTAAAAGTCACAAATGTTCCTTTGAAAATATGTTCACTGACCTTTATTGCTATACCTTCAAAAAAAAAAAAAAAGAAAAAAATCCTTACAGTGTTTTGTTTCTATCAGTCAGCTCTTAAAAGCCCTGGAGCTTAAAATAGCCTGTGCAGTAACTCAGAACACAATGCAAGATATTCAGCTTTAGCTAGAGTTTTGTTTTTTTTTCCTTAAGCTTTGTTTGCACTGCAGGTTCTATGGAATTTATCAGAATTTATGTTCTTCCACTTGTAAATAAACATCCTGCTGCCATGGCAGTAGATGGTCTATAAATCAGTGGAATAAATAAACAGAACAAGCTTGATTTGCCAAGCTGAAGACAGCATGTGCAGCTCTTAGGTGTTTCCTGTTGTTTTAGCAGCATCTCTTGAAGCAATTTACCTTGTCTTACACAGTGAGTACACGGGATACAGCTGGGTTTTATTTTTATTTTTGAATGTTCTGCCCTTCTCATAGCTTTGGAGCACCCTGTTGGAATTGCTTGTAAACTTAGTGCGGCCTATAAGCATTTGTGAGGATGTTCTGCTGTCAAGCTTTCCTCCAGCTAAGGGGAATATCTGTCACTAGCAACTCAGGTAGAGGAGCAGAAGAGCAAAGGACCTTCTAAGTCTGATGGCATAAAGTCACTTCCAGCAAAAGGCATCAAAGAGCACCTCTGGGTGACAACATAAATTACAATAGTCTCAATTTCAAAAAGGTTACAATCCATTTTGTCCACTGCAGCAGTATTTTCCTCTTTGCTACTCTGCGTTCTGCAAAATTGAGGCTTGCAGCTACCTCCCAGCAGCTCTTTGATGCCATCTGCTCCCTTGAACCTTATCATCCCTTCCAAATCTGGGAAACCATCACTGTGATTGTTCAGATACTCATGCTTGCACTAAAGCACCTGTGAAGGAAAAAGCCCTTGTTGCTGTTTTTGTTTGGCTGATTTTTTAATTTTTTTTTTAACCAGATCTGACTATTAACTCTTACGGAGGGCAGCTCACATAACCTAAATGTGGGAAGTGATTTACAGTTTCCAATCTACTCATTACTGTAAAATGCTGACCCATAAATTTTGCATGCATTCCCACAACCTCAGAAGAACTACTCCAGGAGGATATAAATGCAGCAGTTCTCTCTGCTTTCTGTGCTATTGGAGTAGCTTTTCAGCTTATCAGCAAGGAAGGCAGTGTAAATTTTGCGGCAGTGAGAAACCAGAGTTTTCATATCTTCAAAATTATACACACTTGCATGAAAATTATTTCAACCAGGCCTACAATTGAAGACCTGTCTCCTACTTCCACTTCATCTATATAATCCAGGGGTTTAAATGGGATTTTGCTGAGCCTGCTCTGACTCTTTCGTGGAGAGAAACTTTCTATGCACCTCTGCTATTGCTGCTAGTGGTGATTTTGTCCTCCAGATATTGGGATTTATCTTATGCATACTGGCTTGGATAAAGTGACAGATTCATAATGTACTGTTATTGCTTTCTCATGGTGAGTTCTGAAAAAATAATAACATGTCTGAGCTAATCAGAAGAACAAAACTCCCCTCAGCAGCAGAAAATTTAAAGGGAAAGGAGTACTATGGTAAATGTCTCTGTTCTTTCAGTAATAACATTTTTTTGTTCTGTCTACATTACATTACTGATAAGCACCTTTGCACTTTTGCTTTCAACTTTCAATACATTCCCATTAAAATTCTCAGTTACCTTTACATTAGTTTCTTCCAAAATCATGTTACAGCCCTCAGTGCTGTGCCACCCCCCATCAAGTCTGTGACTTTGGCAGTGAGCTGCTGAGTGTGCTCTGGCCATTGTGACTGAGATCTTCATTGCTGTCACACATCCCTGCAAGCTCAGGCTAAGAACCGTAGTTTCTTTTTGTGTTTGTACATCACTTGGTACAGTGGAGTTCTAGTTCAGAATTAGGTAGGATGTGTAGATCCTCTGACATGGCAAAAAATTAAAAAACTAATAACAACAACAACAATAATAATAATAATAAAAAAAACAATGACATTGAGAAGAAGGAAAATGTGCAGCAGAAATAGCTGTATTACCAATCAGTTCAAGTCAGAAGGATTATATTAAGTCTAACCTCCTACAGAAATTTTGAGTTAATTTGGGGTCTGCGGGATTTTTAAGAAGAAACACGGCCTACTTTCCTGAATAATTAGTCAAAAAATTTTTGCTAAAAATGCACCAAATGAGCATAAAGAATTAAAACAAAAATAAAATTTCTCCAAATTAAAAGCTTGAACAAGCATTTTGGGAGAGGAATAAAAAACCTTTATTCTCCTAAATTTGCATAAAACCTTTTAATTAGAGCTTTTAATTAAAGCCCCCGGTAACTCCAAGTGTTTTCTGTGGGAGAATGGGAGAGCAAGTTAAGTGTTGAATTCTGACTGTCACCATCTTTGCTGAAATTATTCCTCCTTTTAAGAAAAAGAGGGCACTTATGTATGGAAGTCAAGCACAACAAAATCAGAAAGAGCTGGGAAAAACTAGGATAGCCATCACCATCCTTGTGATGTACCCCGCACAGGCTAACAGGGCAAACCCTTAATTCAGCTATTGTGTCCTAGCAATTTTGCAGTTGCAAAGAGGAACAGTCAAGTTTGCCTCTGGTCCTACTGTCAGTCCTTTTTCCCTTTTCTCAATGCAAGGCTGGAAAAGAGAGCTTCGTCTGTGAAGTCCTTGAGTGTGGAGATCCCTGATGCCACCTTTGGGAGTCACCCAAACTGAAACTGGAGAGTAAAAGTGGATTGAGAAGGACCTCCTCCATCTTTGTGTGAGGTCCCTGTTTGAGGTTCATGCATTGGCAAGCATTAGAGGAATCTTGGGAGGATGCTGGGGAGACAAGACAGCAAACAAGAGCACCAGGCCTCTGCTTTCAATGAGGTTTAGCAAAGAGATGGGGAAGGGGAAATGATATGGCAAAGATTGATGCATGGGCTTATATTGTTGTGCCTTGAACTGATGTAAGGACTGCTAGAGAGATTGTTGTTTATTATTCTTGTACATGGGCTGTTATGCTTTTCAACCTTATACTGTGTTTTATCTCTCCTTCTCTTTTAAGCTCTATGTAAAAAATTGTTGAAGCAGAGACTGAAACTCCAATTTTTCCTTGCATCCAGGATGGGAAGTTACTTATGCCCAGAGAATATTTTGATATAATTTGTTATACAGGAAGAGGAAGCTGTGAGGGAGCATAGCTCCTGAATATGCTGTAGCCTAGAGGCTGATTTGAACATCCTGATCTGAGAAGGGGATGGAGAATGTCTTTGTGTCCTTGAGATGAATTTCCTTTAGAAATATCTTTTTCACCTAAGTGTGAAGGTGAATCTTTCACGATGAATCCTGTTAAAGCTACTCCATTTTGTAAGTAGTAGTGTCAACAAATGGAGGTACAAAGTGCATATTTAGCCACTCTGGAAAGAAATAATAGCCTGACCTGATAGCTGCAAAATCATAAGCTTGCATATCTAGCTTGAAAGCAAAACTTGGAGCCACAGGTGGGATGTGTAAGGTGCTTGGCTAGCATGCAGATGAATTCTATTCCTTCAAGATACAGACATGCTATAGAAAGAGATAGATACTAAATTCACACAGAGCCCTGGCATCTACAAGGCGGGGTTCTGAAGTCTCTACAACAAGAAATTCTGTTTTCTGTGGTTAGACCTTTCTGCCACCCAAGCTTCTCGCCAGTTTCTCTGGTACTGCTCACTCTGGTATCTCTACCTAACACTGCTAGCATACCAGTAAGAGCAGTGTAAATGTACCTTCTGTAGGAACATGCTTGCAGAGCCACATATTACATAAACCCAAAACTCATCCTGCTTGGCATAGAGCCCTTTAATGCCATCTCTATGTTCTTGCGACTACTCAGATGGCTCCATTCTCGCTTGGAGATAGACAGATGTGCCCAGGATCGTTTCTAGTGGCCAGCTCCTCAGCTCTCTCCTACTGCTTCCAAGTCATGTAAGGGCTTGAAAAGTGCTTTCCCAGATGCACCTGATTTGGGCTTAAAAAGTGCTTGCTCCGTTTATTCCTGTATGCACCTCCTATGAAAATCAAGTAGAAAAAAAGAAGGATACAAGGACAAAGGAAGATACTGTGTTCCTCAGATGAACCTTTCACTACAGCAGAAACATTAATAACAGAATTCTGCAGTAGATTTGTTAGCAGCTATTAAGAGAAGATGGAGGAGCCAGTGCTTCTGCCTTTGTGTGGTTAAAAAGGCAATCAAACTCTGATGGGAGAATGGAGAGTATAAGCCAGGCTGCAGTACTTCTAGTGCTCATAAAGCCTTTGGCTTGCAGAGTGCAGCTGACCAGGAGCACAGCAAGAGCTGTGAGCAACACCACACCAGCAGACCAGCACTGCTTAAAATGCAGGAGCTGGAACACAGTGACTGTATTTCAAGCACATATTTTCCCTGTAAGGAATTATGCATCTTTCAGGATGGGTTCTCTGGGTTACTTTGCAGTAGGAGTTTCTGGTTTGTTGCCCCGCGGGTAATGTGAGGAACTTTCTCATTGCCTTTCCCTGTGGTGTGAGCTGTCTCACATGCCACCGGGGGAGGTTGGATATAGATGGGCAAGGCAGAGCCACAGTATGTCCCTGCCAAGACCTAAATTACTGCAGGATCATCAACTGACAGAAATACAAAGAGATGTGTTTCTGTTACAGGAAGAGGGGAGTGTATAATTGCACTACAGGGACACCTCTGGGATCCAGCCATTTGTAGTTAATCAGAATTATTCATCTGTTTGGTAAACTTTTATTTCTTTTATGACAAGAGGAAAAATTGACTAGAGATGCAGCCAGGAAACAGAGTAAACACACCAGCCTGGGAGGCCTGTGGATGTAAGCTAAGGAGCATGTGAAGGAGTCATTTAGCAAGCTTGTTTTCAGGTGGAAATGCTGAGTGCAGGAAGTCTGATGCAGCTCTCAGCATTCAGGCTGGTCAATGCATCTCTCCCTGTGTCCCTGAGATGGATTGTATTTTAATAGGCTTGGCTTCCTTGGCGCATAGCTTAGTGCTCCACCTGACAGATGATGCTTTGCTGGAAGGCTGGCAGCTCCTGCCAGGGCAGCATCTTGCTGAGGTGGAAGTGTGGTGTCAGCAGCAAGGAAGAGTCCGGCTCAAGGTGTCCATGTCTCTTGTGCGTACACACACACACACACTGTCTGTCTTCTGGAAGTTTTAATGGAAAGGAAAGAAAGAGAGGTAAGCAGCGAAGACATAACAGGCACAGGTGGCCAGTGCTATAGCTTTAGCAGCTGGGCTGCCAAGGGCTACTACAGATGGAGTTGCAGCTTCAGCTGGGAGCATGGTGGAAGTCAGGACGAAGCCAGAAGCATAAGGAGCCATAGAGTCACCATCTGCCCTGCAGGACATCACAGCCAGTTCCCTAGCTGGGCCTATTCTCACCTGGAACATTTCTTTTCACCTGATGGTGAAGTTTCCTCAGCAGCGATCTGTTCTGTCATGCCAGGAAATATGGTTTCTCATTACCATCCTGGAGAGTTTCCACAGACTGAAGAGAATAGCCTCTACTGAAAAAGGAGGAGAAAGTATTGGCCCAGTGTAGGGCATTCATGAACCAAAAAGTGAATCACAGGCATATGAAAGGCCATTGATCTTTATTCTCCACCATGCAGCACATACCCAGCACGTTCCCCACCCCAATTGAACTTTCTTGCTACAGAAGTTTGGAGAGAAATTAGCATGGAATGCAAAGAGATAGCTGACAGGTTAACTAACTTTGGCATTCTTATGGTAGATAAGTTGATGAAATACTTCCAGTCCTCTCAGAAGCAAGACTCTTACAGAAAGTGCTCCTATGGGAAGAAACAGGAAATTAATCTTTCTTGTGTAATCTCAGGGACCTGCTGCCTGACTTTCAATTATTTATTTATTATCATTATTTCCTAAGGAAACAAGCCTTATGAAATTGTCCTGCCTGTTGTTTCCTTGCCTCTTTCTCTGCAAAACTTTAAGTTTTTAACTGCCTAATTTCAATCAACCTTTAGTGAGGTTTCACAAGGACGCAAGTCCCAGGACACAGCCACAATGCTGAGTGTTCTTTAGAAAGCCCTGCAAGCAATGCCATTGTATAAAACTTGGGAGAAAAAGGAATTAGGTAGGGATGTGTAGGAGCATAAATCCAGGTAAAGCAAGGCTTTGCTAATCCTGTGGCTCACAGAACACAATGTTTGTGGCAGCGATAGGAGCTCCAGCTGAATCCAGCCCTCCAATTTGCTCAGAACCACCATAGGAGAACAGGGCTAAAATGCATTTCCTGCCCTAAAGAACTGCCCACGCAAAGCTTGCTTGCCTTTTTCGCGGAGTCATTTAGGCCGTCTTTCAATGCACTTAAAGCTTAGCACTGGTCAAAGTCATTTGAAGAAATCCATTGGCTTCATCTGGGCTGTTTTCCAAATCAGGCATGGGGTTGCATATCTTCCCGAATCAAAGAATTGCAGAGTGAAGTGAGGAGTGATGTGGTATTGTGGTAATTTTCTTGCACAGGCATAAGTGGCCATTAAGTCTATTTGGATGCTCTGGATAGTGAAGCAAGCCTGTGCAGTTAAATAGCATGTTGGCAGTTCCAGTAACAATTTAGGAAAGTATAGGGCAATATTTGAAATAATGAGGTAATCTTATCTGCTTATCAAAAGTAAAACCTGAAAAATTTAAAGACTCTATTGTAGCCTGAAATATTTTATTATTATTATTATTTTAAAAAGGAACTAGAAGGGACTTGATTAAGGTATTCATAATTATATGAGAAATAGTGAAAACTAATCAGTCTCTGCTTTTTATATTGTCACATAATGCAAGAACAAGGGGACTCTTAAAATGTAAATTAATAAGCAGTACATTTAGTGTTCAAATGTATTTAGTGATTCGTGTTACAATTACAGTATATATAAATAATCCACCAATTTCCATAAAACTATCTGATAAAATTCACTTGTAACAATAGTTCATTTCCCAATTCACTTTTCATTATTTGAAATCCTTTAGAAACCCAAGGGAAGCTGTGGGCTGGGGATTGTAAAGAGCTGTATATTTAGAACAAATCCAAGGAGTGAAGTGACTTTTGCAGCATGTACTCCCCTTCAGAAATTCACAGCCCTGAAGTTAAGGACACTAACATGGATGCTGGCTAAAAGGAAGGGGAAAGAGGAGCCCACACTGGGTAATTTTATGACCATTAGTAACATTTGTATCAATACAAGCTAAGATAATTATAATGGTAATCATATCTCACGCTTCAGAGCCCAAAGTGATTGCCTGCAGAGGCCAGGGAAGCCTTGGAGAGTTTCCATTGAAAGGAAGATTAGAAATGCTTGAGTTTATTTAACTTAGTCATACTGGACATAGCAGAAAGAAGATACTTTCCCTTTTAAAAGCTCTTCCTTTTTCCTTTCTTAATCAATTTCTTCCATGTCAGTTTGACCTGTAACCACAGAATTCTCAGTGGCATCCTCGCTTGTTTTTGCTTTTTCCATCTAGTTTAAACCTGGATCTCTCTGTTTTCCTTCAAAAGTGTTTCCCACTGTGTCACACCATTCTTATTTGTGGTTGTCTGTTTCATCCTCACTGTATCGTCTGCCCTTATGTGAAGAAGTCACATTTGCTTCCAGTGTCCTTGGATATGTTTCATTAGTCATCCCTGCTCTTACCTTGTTACTCCCCAGCTGGCATCATGGGAGCCTCTTGGAACCAGGTTCCCCAGGCTGTCAGTTTTTTCTGTATCTAGACTTTTCCGTTAAGCCCCATAGGAATCGTGTTAATAGTATCAACCAGGAGAGTTTTGTTTAACAGATTTCCCACTGTCTTAAGATCCGAAGGAAATGAGTAAAGCATCACATGTGCATTATGCTGCCCCTCAACCATTGCTAAGTTTCTGTGGATTCTCATCTGGTGTTCTCTTCTTCCTTTCCCATCTTGTCATTTTGCATTGCACAGTGATCTCAAGAGCGGTCAGATTCAGGTAACCTCTCAATGGGAGCTTTAGATGTCTTCACAAAGCAAAGTCTCCAGCGACTTCAGTACCTACACGTGTAATAACAGGTATGGGAATGCCGGAAATCTACCTTGGGCAAAGACACATGGTCATGCTTTGCACTTACGAAGAAATGAGATGGGAAAGAAATGATGTCCTTTTATTACTGTGTGCCATCTGCTCACAGCAACATAGTAGAGCATCACTGCCAACAAAGAGCTGCTATTTCCTTTTTTTTTGCAAGGAAAATGGAAATACAGACTGAGATTTTATTGATTCCCACTATACAATATCCAAGTTTTCTGAGTCTGGAAGGCACTATTGCAAGAAAATGCATGCTTCATGTAACTCCCTTGCTAAAAGCAACTACCAGGTTGTGACTTTCTGAGGTTGTGTCTGCATAACATGACAAAGGAGCAGGTTGTAAACACCCTTTAAGCCTATGACAAGAACTATTAGTTAAGGCTTAATATCAGCTCAAACTGATCAGCGCTGTATTTATAGAGTCATAGAATCATTAAGGTTGGAAAAGACCTCTAAGATCATCATCAGCCCATCCCCACCATGCCCACTGACCATGTTCCTCAGTGCACATCCACATGGTTCTTGAGCACCTCCAGAAACAGGGACTCCACCACCTCCCTGGGCAGCCGGTGCAGCCAGCACAGAACTGCTCTTTCAGAAGATAATTTTTCCCTAATATCCAATCTGAATCTCCCCTTGCACTACTTGAGGCCATCAGCTCTCATCCTATCGCTGTAACCTGGGGAAGAGGCTGACTCCCATCTCACTACAACCTCCTTTCCTGTTGTTGTAGAGTGATAAGGTCTACCCTGATCTCCTCTTCTCTAGACTGAACAACCCCATTTCCCTCAGCTGCTCCTCATCAGACTTGTGCTCCAGACCCCTCACAGCTCTGCCAGCCTTCTCTGGACACACTCCAGGGCCTCCAAGTCTTTCTTGTAGTGAGGGGCCCAGAACTGAGCACTTGAGGTCTGACCTTGCCAGTGCCAAGTACACAGGGAGAGAGTTTAAGAGCAGAAGAGCAGCTGATGGACCTGGATTGTACCTCACACACTTAAATCCCTGTGAAAGACTGTGTGTACACGCCAATCTTGTGAGCACGTCTTCCCTGCAAACTCAGGTGTCAGCTTCCTCATTCATGTCTGATAACAGTGTGGACAGCCAGCAAGGCTGATCTGGAAAAGGGCAGACATAACAGCTTAAGCAATAGCATACATGTATCCTGTTTTGTTTCCAAACTCCTAGGCTGCTCCTGTGTGCATCGCTCCAGAGCTCAGTTAATATCAAAGCTCTGGCTGAGCCATGAAACTTGGCACTTAGGAGAGCTCTAAGAGATTTATTTTCTCTGTGAGTGAAGTAGTTCATGTTAGGACACTTCAGAAGAAGGAAAATAATTATTTGATAACTAAAGGCAGCTATGATAAAGATTCAGAAAATTACGGATAGAAAAAGGAAGGCCAAGAAAGCACTGCTAGTTGGCCTTTCAGGTAATAAAAAGTAAATTTGTGGTCATTGAAGAAAATTACAAAGCAGCACATGCAAGTGTGTGAAAGGTAGTGTTATTTACAAAAGGTATAATTAAACCATGATGTTCACTGCTCCGGAGATTGAGAGGAATGGCTCTCCAGGTTCAAGAAGTGATTCAGCATTTATATAAATAAAAAGAACATCTGCAAGGACACTAGCTTAATACAATTACAAGGGCTATCAATCCTCGTGCTTCAGGCCATGGTTACCTGCTGAGATCAGGGAGAAATTTCTTCATGGTATAGTACTAAAAAGAAAAATGCATTATTAGGCATCGATGGGTACTGGATGCCTTATTAGTCCTTTAATCTGTTCCACTGTGCAACTCTTCTGCTCCTCCATATTACAAATCAGTGAAGCATTAGGTGTGTACATAAGTTCCATTTTTAAATCAATAAGACTTAAGTGTCCATAAATGTAAGTGCATGATTAAGTGATTTCCAGAACAGATATATTAAGTAACTACTTAAATTTTAAGATACATTGAAGTGTTTTTTGGTTCTGGACCAATGTTTCACTAATCAAGTCTCTCTCAAAACACACACACACTCTCACAAAATCAACAACAACAACAAAAGGAAAAAAAAAAACAATAAACAACTGTAGAATTTGCTGTATCTCACATATTATCCACTGACTTTACAGAAACTTCATGTAACAATGTGATGTTAGATCTGAAAGTCTTTCACTTTTGTTCTCAAATCCCATGAATTTGTAGCTATAGCTCTGCAATTCATTAACAAATATAACCAGTATGCATAATCACACCAATCTAAAATAGTAACTGCCTTCATCTTTGGACTTTCTTTGGTGTGAATCAAACAAGCTTTGCCATCTACTACAGTCTCCTTCCTTGTATTTGAATCCTACTGGTTGATCTGGCGGTTCCAGGTAAGCTGGCAGCCAGGCATTGAAACTCTCTTTGAAGATTTAAGTGTCCCTTTAAACTTTGAAGCCCATCACTTCTAATCCTCCTTTCTTTTTAGATGAGATATCTCTCAATCCTGACAGACAGCCAGGGTCAGCAGCAGGGCTCTGAACACAAGGGAAATGCAGCACCTATCAGATCTTGCCTGAGAATTGGCGTGTTAGCCTGGTATAGGTAGATTTGAGTGTTTTGGGCACTTCCCATATGGAAAGGTGCTCTACCTAGGGAAAGTTACATAGAAGTATAAACAGAAGTTTGGTGTTACTCACAGACTTTCCTGAATGTTTCTAGCAGGTTGTTAAAGGAGCTGATAAATGTGGGAGACCAGAGCAACTGATGCAGCTGAATAATAGATGTCACCAAATCTCCAGGTTCATGCAGCCTACAGTGTTACTCAGTTAAAAAGCTACTGAAAATATTGCCATAATGGAGGAAGAGGTTCCTGTAGGTCTGTCTTCCCCGTTTTCCTCACTGGATCAATTACAACATTCAAAGAGGCAGCAGCAACTCAACAGGAGGTAGCTGGTAAGGTTTAAGCAATGTGCAGCAGGCAGCAGTTCTTCTATCTTGAGTCTGAATGTTCAGGCTGAGCAGTACCTGTAGGGACCTACAGACTGAGATCAAGAGAACATTTCCAATGACTTACATAGGAGCTGGGACTAGGCCTTTAAGAAATACTAAATAATTAAACCAGATCTCATGTAGAGCTGAAATAAATCTATAATGCTTAAGGATCAGCACTTAATAGTACACAGAAAGGCAAAATTCTCAGTCTATATAGGTACTATATAGACTATAGATCTGTGCTAATAACTAAACCCATAAATAGTTTTTTCTTAAACAGCTGTTTTCATCCCCTGATCGTTAAACATAAGAGTAAAGATATTATCTGATGTAGTCAGACATGCTTCCTGAATTGCCTTTTGCTTCCAGTTTCATTTAAGATGAAATAAACAGTTTAAGTGCACAATCTTAGGTACCTATAAAAGACTGACTTGCAGGAAATGTTAAGCATATGTTCTCTGCAAATCTGTTCTACTTACTTAAGTCATTTCTAATTCAGCATCCAGAAGGTACCCAACTTGGTGCTTGCCCAACTCAGTAAACTTCTACGAGGAAATGACTGGCTTGATAGGGGAGGGGACAGCAGGGAAGAGGAGCCTCAGGGGATACTTTATCATTCTCTGCAGTGACTTAAAAGGAAGTTGTTTTGAGGTAGGGTCAGACCCAGGTGATGGGATGAGAAGGAATGACTTCAACTTGTTCCAAGGAAGTTCAGTTTAGATATTAGGGATAATTAGGTAGGAAAGGCTGGTACAACAGAGGATTGTGCTGCCATCCAGAAGGACATGGACAGGCTGGACAAATGGTCTGAATGGAACCTCCTGAATTTTAACAAGGGGAAGAGTAATGCATGTGGGAGGAAAAACCCCGTGCATCAGCACATACTGTAGACTGCCCAGCTAGGAAAGAGCTTTGTAGAAAAGGACCTGGAGGTCTTTGTGGATACCAAGATGAACGTGAGTCAGCTCTGTGCCCTCAGGACAAAGAAAGTCAACAGCTTCCTGAGCTGCATTAGGATGAGTGTTGCCATCTGGTCCTAGGAGGTCATCCTGCCCCTCTGATCAGCCCAGTGAGTTCACACCTGGAGTGCTGGATTCAGTCCTGTAGTTCTCAGTACAACAGACATGAATGTACTGGAAAGAGTCCCAATAAAGGGCCACCAAGATGTCAAAGAGAGAGTAGCAGCTCTCCAATTAGGAGAGGCCAAGAATGGTGATTGTTCATCCTGGAGAAATGGAGACTTGGGTGGGATTTCATAAAAAACATATAAGTATCTGAAGGCTAGATGCAAAGAAGATAGGAGTCAGGCTATTCAGTGTCCTGACACAGTGGGCATGAACGAGAACACGGGAGGTTTCCTCTGTACATCAGGAGCACTTCAGTACTGTGAGAGTAGCTAAGCACTGGAAGAGATTGTTCAGAGAGGGTACAGAGTCTCCATCCTTGGAGATACTCTAAAACCATCGGGACATTGATCTGGGCAACTAGTCTACGTGGCCTAGCTGGAGCACAGATTTCAGTCAAATGACCTCCAGATGTCCCTTCCAACCTCAGTCATTCTGTGATACTCAAAAATCACTAGTCACCATTTCAAAGTTTCTTGCACTGGAAAATTCCCTTTATCCTTTGTCAAGCTGTGTTGGGAGCTCCCTTGCACATCTAATGTTCTTTATTGCCCTGATAATGTGTTTTGGCTTAGGATTTCTTCAATTTCTTCAAAACCACTACCCTTTCTTATCTGATATTAGGTACACATAATTTCATAATTTCGTAATAATTAATTAGGAAGATATTGAATTAATAAGGACAGTATAAAAATGTGGACACAATTGTGTAAATAATTTTCCTTTACCCTCCTGAACCACGAGTGACCCACAGGTCATAACATGGGACCTGTTGTATTTAGTACACTGTGTATTCAAGATGAAGATTGGTTACTTAGCCAGCTGACTCATTTTTGTCCAAGTGAAACATATTGCACCAATTTACATTGATGTCATAGTAGACTAATAACTAGACAGTGAAGAGAAATTTAAAAAGCAAACAGTCTCTGAAATATTCAGTCTGGAAAATTTTCTTCAACTTAAATTAAAAAAAAAAAAAATTAGGTCAAACATGGAGTATGAAGTGTACAACTACGAAGGATATGCTCCTCCATCTTCACTCTCTGTTGAGGGATTGCTCTCCTACTGGCTTCTGGCTGTCAGCTGAGTTCCTCTAAGTCTCATTTCTCCAGGGCAATGGAAATGATAATTAACAACCACAGAGTTTCCTTAAAGCAAAGAATTGCTTGTTTCAAAGAAAAACTCTACCGAGTTGATCCAAGTGCCCTTTCCTGAGACCCACTCCATGTCATTTCTCTGTCTGATTCTCTTTCTGGCTCTACAACCACAGCTCAGAACACCCATTCTACAAAGCCCCTTAACTCTGCTGTAAAAGAATCAGTGCCTCTTTCATTGGTAGCTACAAAGCAGTACTCAATGCTTCTACAGCATTCATAACATTTCTACATCCACATTACTCCTGTCTCACCAAGGCTTACTCTCATTTCCTCCCCAGCACTCATTTTATGAGAGGGCTGCACTAATTCGGCACCCTCTGGGTTAACTCTCAACACAAGTGAAAATCTTTATCTCACAGTGTTTGGGACAAACTGCATTTGAAATGGCTGCAGAGGATCATCAATTTTTCAAATGGACATGGCATGAATCTCCCATAAATTGAAACATAGCTGATGCTGCACAGATTCATCTGGAAAGGTTATTATTAGGGGTCTGGGGATGTTTTCAAATGCAGGAATATAATTTATCATGACTAGATTTTGTTAGCAAGGAATTTAGACAGTTTCTGTTACTGTAAGCTAATAAGTCATTTTATCGGTACATTTTATTTCCTTGGCAGCTAACATCTCGGCAACCCTCACCCCTTCTTAGTATCACATGTCAGGAGAGCAGCGGACAAATAAAGAGAAATCATTGGTTGTAAACTCACTGAAATTGCCTATTCCAGCTGGGAAGCTTGGATAATGCAATTCAGTAATAAAGCAGAGTCCATAAAATGTATATAGGCCTTTTGCATTCTCCCTCTGTATGCTGTATATAGAAGGAGGAGTCTGTAACTGAGGAAACACATCCTGAAATCCTGCTCAGCTGTCTGGCTGTAGGGGAAAACTTGTAGCAGTATTTATGGGATGTTGACAACGATGGATTTGTACAGAGCAAAATGCCGATACGGTGCATGGCAAGAGGCCTAGGAAAAAGTCCAGGGTAGACAACGGCAGATCTGGGGCTCCTTGCATTCCTTCTACCTCGAACACTGGGTGACTTGTACAGATATCTACCTTACCCTAGTGAGACCTCCAGACCTCTGTGTAACCTGGGCTCACAAACACCTGCTCTCAGAAAAATCAGCTCCAAGTAGGTCCTGTGAGATTATTTTCTCCTGGTTCAGCTCATCTCTGCTGCTGCTAAATAATTAACCATCTATTTGGCAAGTACTTTGTGTATTTTCCTGTCCCTGAATCTCCAACCACACACACAAATAGAAGCAGTATTGAAAGTGCATTTATGTGTAATCTCGAGGGACTGGCACATGCTCTGAGGGTTGATATATTTTGCTTCCACCAGGCAAGCAGAGAAAGAATTTCTGGGGTTTAAGAGCACCAAGCAAGAATAACCTGTTGTCAGAATTGCTGGATCTACAGTCTGGGAACTAGGTACAACAAAGAACAAACTTCTCAATTGCTGCAATGAACAAAAGATGGTCTTTGGAAGGCAGACCAGAGCACACAGCTGGAAGGGCTTTGTAAATCAGGGCCAGCTACTTGATTTGTTCCTAGAAACTTTGAAAAGACTGCATAAGTGCAGAAAGTATCTTCCATTCTGTCCAATAATGTCCTGTTCTATATAAAGATATTTTGGCAGGACAGTCACAAAAGCAGAAAAGGTCAAATACCTGTTACAAACATAAGGGCAATTTGGTGGGATATATAAGAAACAGGTACCAGGACATGTTGGATACAGCCATCCTTTTCTCTATTACTGTTCCCAACCTGCTGCAGGATATGTTTGCAGACAGCTGTTGCCAGCTCTGAAGTCGCAGATGAAGTATTTCCACTTCTTCTTTTTTTCTTTTTAATTGGAAAACTGATTGTTTGGATTGGATTTTTATTTTGATGAAAAAAGAGTATGGACAGAAAGTGCTTTTCCTCAAGGTTTAGATTCCATATTCTAATCAAACTACCAGAAAACTGAAAGATTGTTAAGGAAAGAAGTAGTGAGCTGTGGTGATAATTCCATCATTCTGATTGCTACAGTTGAAAGGAAGATATCTTCATGGGAAGAGGAGGATTTTTTGTTGTTGTTGATGTAATTGCCTAAGAAAATCAGAAAATCTGGAAGGCAATCCATGGAAAGAAATTGTATATACTTGTACAGCCAGCACATCTGCATCACCACAGCTGCGTTTAGTTTCCTCTGATCACAAATATAGAGAGCAAGAGGGATGAATCTGAATGGTTAGGAAGACAATGAGACAAGCGATCAGCTGATCACAACTGTCCTTAGTGCTTGTTAGCAAAGGAAAAAGCTTCTGAAGGATAATGCCTGCCTATTCTTGTCAGGATCAGCCAGGAGACAGAAGAAATGTTGTCTCGATGAATTGGTGCAGAAAAATGATCAACCATTATTGATAAGATGCCCTAAATGAAGTCGATCGGTGAGACCTCAGTCCAGTACATGGCTGAAAGACAGTTTGCATAGAGGAAAATATGTGCAGAGCCCCAGAGAGCACTCTTGTTCCCAGCCATAGCAGAATGTTTCCTAAACATTGCACCCAGTCCCCAATTGGTCTGAATATCTGTAGAAAGCAACATATGGGTATAGTCCCCATATGAACCCTTCTGGGTGACAGACATGATTCTTCCAATTCTGTGAGGCTGGATCAGCTGAAGGAATTTTGGCACATTAGATGTATTTAGCTTGTTGACTTTAGTGAAGTTGCTGCTGGTTCTAAAGCAGTAAAAAAGTTGGAGGCAGCACGAAGGAAAGCAGCAGTAATAGGAATTGATTGCTCAGTCTAGAATTCAGTGGGCATCTAACAGTCAATGACAGTTCTGCATACAGATACATTTTAATTTAGCTAACAAAGCCATTTACTACTGGTACTACTAATTATACTGTACTAGCTGTACTGTAATCATGGAATGAGAGAATCCATGGAGTTGGAAAGCACCATTAAAGATCATCTAATCCAACTCCCCTGCAGTGAGAGACAGCTAAAGCTAGAGCAGGGTGCTCAGAGCCTGGTCCAGCCTGACCTGGGATAACCCTTGTCTACAGGGATGGGGCATCCACCACCTCTCTAGGCAACCTGTTCCAGTGCTTCACTACCATTATTGAACAAAACTTCTTCCTCATATCCAATCTAAATCCGCTCTTTTAGTTTGAAACCATTTTCCCTAGTCCTGTCACAATAGGACCTGCTAAAGAGGCATCAAGACACGTTCAAGTGGTGTCTGGATGATGTGCTGTGTGTTATAGTTTAGTGCTTGTGGTAGCAATGGTGATGAGGAGACGGTTGGAGTAGATGATCTTATAGGTCGTTTCCAACCTTGTGATTCTACGATTCTACGATAAAGTGTCTGTCCCCTTCTTTCCTACAACTGTCCTTTGGACACCAAAAGGCCACTCTCAGGTCTCCAGGCTGAACAGCCCGAACTCTCTCACCCTGTCTTCACAGAGGACCTGCTCCATCCCTTGGATCACTTTTTGGCCCTTCTCTGGATGCACTTCAGCAGGTCCATGTGTTTCCTGCACTGAGGACTCCACATCTGGATGCAGTACTCCCGGTGAGATCTCACTAGTATAGAGTAGAGGAGCAGGATCACCTCCCTCTCTCTGCTGACCACTTCTCTTTGGATGCAGCCCAGGATACTTGTTACTGATCTCCGTTTGGACACTGAGCCATTGACCACCACTCTCATGGTATGACCTCATAACCAATTCCTCATCCACTGAACAGTTCACTCATCAAATCCGAATCTTTCCAATTTGGAGAAAAGGACATTGTCAGGGGCAGGAGCATGTCCTTACTTTAGTCCAGATAGATGACATCAGTGGCTCTTCCCTTGTCCATTGATGCACTTATGCCATCATAGAAAGCCACTATATTAATCAGGTACCTATAAATAAGCAATCATTTCCTGCTGTGCATTACAAAAAGCTTCCTGACTTTGCTTTCAGGATCAGAAATCCTTATCTTTCATTGGTATGCTCCATCCAGCACTCTTAGTATCATTCCTTTCCCCTGCTGATCCTAGCACTTTAGATTAAGATTGATGGGAGAAGGGAACGCCATTAGGAACACTGAGGTTAGAGATAGTACAGAGCAGTCCGACAGTGGTGAGGCTAATGGAATCATCTACTACTCCAAGGAGCAGTGAGGATTTAGGAGCACATTTGAAGTACTTGTACGCAAACAGTATGAAAAAAAAAAACAAGATTAAATGGATGCTTTGATCCTTTGCCAGTGCTATGATGTCATCAGTGTTAGTAAGACTGGTGGAATGAGTACCATGACTGGATCTCTGGGATAGAGGTCTACTAGTTGTACAGGAGGGATACACAGGGCAAACAAGGTGAAGGGTGCATGTAATGGAGACATTAGTTAGGGATGATACAATAGAGAGCATCTGGGTGTGAAAGGATAAGGGAAAGGATAACAAGTCAGATGTCATATGTGTGTCTACTATCAAGCTTACTGAGGATGATGGCATCAAGAAACTGTTCTACAGATAATTAAGATAAATTTCTGGATTACTTGCGTCCTTGTCCTTGCATCCCACAGCTGATATCTCCTGACATAAACTGGGAATATCATGTTACTGTGATAAGCATGGGGATTTCCTAAACTTTGTTGAAGATAGCCTTTCCTACCTCAGGTACTTGGTGAGCCAACAATTCTTTCAGAAGAAGGAAGGCCTTTGTGGGGGAGGTGATGGTAGGCAGCCATCTGGGCCACAGTGACCATGAAATAGTTGATTTTGAAATTTTTGGTGTTAATGAGAAAAAAGGCCAGCAGAGTAGCCACCCCATACTTCAGGCTTCTGAGGGATCTAGTTAGCAGAGAAAGAAAATATGTGATCTTTGAAAGCAAAGTCAGATTTCACAGAGAGAGTACAGAGCAGCACTTCACATTTCTATGGAGAAAATAAGGAAATCCAAAGCTTTACTTGATTTCGCATTGGCTAGTGAAATGTCAGAAAGCAAAAGAAAACAAACAAACAAAAAGCTATTTGAGTATGTCAAAAGCAAGAGGAGGCCTAAGGAAAACATTGGATGGATACTTGTTAAAGGTGATCACCTAACAGGAAGATGGGAAAGGCAAGGGCATTTAATGCCTTTTTTCCTCCATTTTTAAAATTAATCTTGGCTTTCCCAGTCCTCTCTGCATTGGAGGATTATGACTGAGAGAGCAGCAGCTTTTCACTTGTGGTCACTAAAATCATAAGAGACTATCTGTATCAGTTAAATATTTGAAAGTCCATGGATCCTGACAAGATTCACCCAAGAGAAGGAGTTAAAAATGTTATAGCTGAACTCCTTCCAGAAATTTACCAAATACCTTGGGACTGGGCAGGTCACTGCTGAATGGAAGCTAGCCAAGGTTATACCCCTCTACAAGAAGACCAGGAAACTGTGAATCTGTTAATCTAAAACCAATCCCTGGAAATGTTGCAGATGAGATTGTCCTGGACAGTACTGAAAGGCATTCAAACATTAAAGCTGTTATGCACAGCATCCTTCTGGACAAATTGTCCAACTATGAGATGAACAGATTCATACTATGCTACATGTTGAACTGGCTGAATGGGAGAGCTCAAAGGGTCGTAATGAATGGTGCTACATGTAGCTAGTAGCTGGTATCTAGCAGTGTTCCCCAGTGATCAGTTACGGAATTGATTCTGTTCATCATTTCTACCAATTATCTGGATGCAGGAGTTGAATACATCCTTAGCAAGTTCACTGACAGCATTAAACAGAGAGGTGCTGTTAACTCTCTGGAGTGACAAGCAGCTCTGCAGAGGGGCCTGTATAGATTGGGATACTGGGCAACCATCAACAGCATGAAGTTCAGCAAAGGTAAGTGTAGGGTTCCACACCTGGGATGAAGTAGTACTGGATGCAGGTACAGACTGAGCCATGACTGGCTGAAGAGCTGTCCTGCAGAAAGGGGCCTGGGGATGCTGGTTGACAGCAGGCTTAACATAAGCCGGTAGTGTGTCCTGGCAGCCAAGAGGCAAACTTCATTTTGGAGTGCATTAAATATACCATAGTAAACTGGACAAAAGAGGTGATTCTTCCACTGTGTTTAGCACTGGTGCAGCTGACCTTGAATATTGTGTGCATTTCTGGTCTTCACAGTATGAAGATGTTATGATACTTTAATACATTCAGAGGAGAGCAACTGAACTGGTGACAGAGGTGGAAAGCATGTCCTGGGAGGAGAGGCTGAGGACACTTGTGTTGTCTATCTGAAAAGAAGGCTGAGAAGTGACCTCAGTGCCCTCTGCAGTTCCACAAGGAGGGAAAACAGAGAGAGAAGCTGGTCTCCACTCCATGAGAATCAATGATAGAACACACAGGAATGGCACAAAGCTGAGCCAGGGTAGGTTCATACTGGGCATTAGGAAACAATTCTTTATTGTGAGGATGGTCCACCACCACAGAACAGGCTTCCTAGAAGGGTGGTTGATACTCCAGGCCTTTCAGTGTTCCAAAGACATTTGGATAATGTCCTTAATAATGATTTAACTTCTGGTTAGCACTGAACTGGTTAGTTGGACATGAATTTGTAGATCCCTTCAAACCTGTTCTATTCTATTCTATTCTATTCTATTCTATTCTATTCTATTCTATTCTATTCTATTCTATTCTATTCCATTC
>NW_024885344.1:2824938-2923203 GCF_019232065.1 Centrocercus urophasianus
CCTATCCTATCCTATCCTATCCTATCCTATCCTATCCTATCCTATCCTATCCTATCCTATCCTATCCTATCCTATCCTATCCTATCCTATCCTATCCTATCCTACCTTTAAATGCTCCTTTTAAATTAAATGATTTCATGATTCTATGATTCTGTTCTAATACAGAAAAGTATTCTGTTCTGAACTGCCTTGTTCAGACTACAACTTGGTCAGAAAGAAGAGCCAGAAACAACTGGAATGCACAGGTTACATTCACCCACCACTGTAAAACTAAGACTGAGCCAGCACTATTTGTCTTTTCAAACCACTTAATGTCACACAGTAGGGTTCATGTCAGAGTGCAGGACCCTTGTGATGAACAGTCAGGAGAATTAGTGTTCTCTGTGTATCAGGGAGTGGGAAATGGTGATGTGGGATTTGTGACACCTCCCCAGTCCCTGGAAATTCACAGTACAGTTTTATGTCAGTTCAAAGTGAAAATTAAGATTAGTAGGAAAGGCAGGATTAGAAAGATGCCTTGGCTTTGGGTGCTCATATCTGAAGCCAGGATATTGTCCTTGCAGAAAATTTTCCCATGTGCATAATTAAGACCCTAAGTGCCCACTGAACTGAAAATCATACTGTGTGGTGTCTATGCTATCATTTGAATGACTGCTGGACAAGTGGCTCTACTTTGACGCAAAAATGCAGTCCATCATAAGCCCATTAATCTATCATCTATTGCCTACTTGTTTCTTTCCCTGTTTAGATGTGTACAAGATGAAATGTTTTCCTCCTGCTGTCTGGTTATATTTTTACACTTCATTTTCTTTGCTTTTTTTTATGAACCCACAAAGAAATAGCCACATAGAGTCATGGTGTTTAAGATAATTATGTATTGAAGCTACATCAGCTTAAGAAATAAACTTCATACTTTTCCTCTCTCATTCTCATTACAAAACTGGAGTGAACATATTATTAATTAAACTTTTATTTCTCTCCCTCTTCCTTCACTTTGAATAACCAGTAGCAGAGGAGAAGAAAAGCTACCATGCATTGTTATTACTATTATTACTATGACATATTAAGAAGACAGCCAAATTAGTGATAGAGTAATGCAGCCCAAGAAAATAACCTGCATTATATTGCTGTAGGTGACTGAGGCACAGTCAGTTACATGTATACAAACCACAGGAATTGTTTAAAGAACAAGTAATTATGGGGTCAGGAAGGGGAGATTTTAGATAAATACTCTCATAAATTATTTACTGTGAGGATGTGGACAACTTTTCTTCCTGAAAATAACTGCAAAAATTAGCCACAAATCAGCATACTCACTGGTCTGATCTGAAGTAATAAATAAGTGTGTATATATTTTTGTGCTGGACTGTGGCAGAAATATCTGACTCAATCTGGCAATGACAGAAATTCTTGTTTTGTCTACTTTAACTCATCAGTGCAGAAGAAAATAAAATAAGTATTTATCCAGGAATTTAACCTCTATGTGACACTCTTGATTTGCAAGGACAAAAACCTCAAAACCATAAGATAATGACTCTGCCTTGTCTGCACTGTTTTTTAGCTTACCACATGACAGCTTCTGATGCCTGCCTCTTCTTAGAAAATTTTCTCCTTCTCATACAGTGGAAACGATGAAAAAACTTTTGAGATCTCCTAGAATACTCATGATTCATCATGAGTCATGATGTCTTAATTTTGGAGTACCCTAAACATGAAGGTTAAACTCATCTTTCTTTTAGGAGAAGAACTGGGACTGGATTTGCAACAATTTTTAAGCATCAGAAGATTCAGGAAAATGTCTAATGGGGTTTAAAAAAAGAAAAAGTTGTTGACCTGGTTAGGAATAAGATTTGTATCAGAGACACATAAAATTAGATGCCTAATTTAATTTAAGCGTATCCCATTCATTCTGTCACCAGAGGAATATCCAGAGGAAAATTGACTCCATCAAATGAGAGGTGAGAAGAACCACCCGTGCCTCTCCAATACCTGGAGGTGTTCATGTTTCTCTGAAGTTAGGTGGGATTAATCCCCCCTCAATGGCCAACTCCTCTGAGAAAACCAACCCTTCATCCACTGTCCAGCCATGGCATTTCTGGCCCTGAAGTAGTAGTGCATCCACTTGGAACCCACATAATCATTGTGCATTGCTACACTATGTGGGACCAGTTTGGAAAGAAACAATTGACAGATGTGCATTTATGGGAATCTCTTCCTTTAAAATCTCTCAGCATAGTACCCACGCCTCAGAGCCATTGCCAGACATCCCTCATATCATGCTTCTCACAGTACGTATTCTTTTCATGCAGTCTCCACAGGTGAAATTGTACTTTTGCGAAAGAACAAGAAAATCCTCAGGACAAAAGTAAAGTAACTCAGCAAAAAAAGGAAATGTGTGGCGTTGGACACAATTTCCACATCCTAGTGGGGCTATGCATAACAATTTTCCAGGAAATGTGAAAAAATGCAGATGTTGCCTATGCAAGGGTCATCAAAGCTTCAAAAAGTCACTATATTGTTTTCAAAATGTGTTGGATTGTATACCACACTTGAGATCTCCTCCAGATTTAAAGTTGCCTGATCAATTAGTTTAAAAGCTTATCCAGATGTTTTCAGCTATATCTAACTCACCATGTAGGTAGATAAGATTCACTGTTTTTGACAAATGAGATTTGACTCCAAGGCTGCCCAGTGTGGTCAGGATTTTTGTTTTCATGAAGCATCTTAACTAAAAATTAGAAGTGTTCATTGAAAGGTTATCATAGAATCATTAAGGCTGGAAAAGACCTCTAAGATCATTTGGTCCAGCTGCTCTCCCGTCCCCACCATGCCCACTGACCACGTCCCTCAGTGCCACATCCACACGGTTCTGGAACCTGAGATACCTCTGCCTGCAGTGATCAGAACACTAACATGGTGAATTTCCCTCTTGTATTTATTATCACACCTTTAAGTTTGCCTTAATTGGTATTTTTCAGCCTGCGAGGAACCTTGCTACTGGTCTTGATTAATTGTCCTCTGAGAGTTCCTTGCATTCACACTGACCGTATCAGTGATATGACATTATGGGCAGAAAAGTATTCCTTTGTGAAACAGTAAAAAGACAAACCTGTGGCTGTGTGAGCTAACAATATGCTTTTAACATTAACAGGTTACGAGAAAGGAAAAGAAGAGCCTCTCCAAGACTTGCCTAACAAGCCTAATGCAGCAGATAAAACAAGTGTTCTGCAAAGGGAACTGCGTTCATTAAAGTGTTAGCTCATTAGAGGTGAGGTGGCAACACTTGTGATGCGTGCAGCTGAATCACTCCCCACAGCCTCCACAGATACCAAGCGATCGCACATTCATCTGCCTCTTCGCTGATGAAGCAGACATGCTGACATTTGAGGCTGAGCACCCATTAATGTAAAACAGGGCAGCTCTGCTCCATTTCAGTGTGTCTGATTGTTTTAGTAAAACAGTTAGTGTGCAGGTTGTGTCTTCTTGTCATCCCACCTGGACATGCTGGATTGACCTGTCCTCCTCTTTCCCTTATGGCTCAGGTCTGGAAACACAACATTTAACAGTTAGAAATGCCACTTACCAGTCTTTCTTAACACCTCCCTTTACAAGTGCTTATTTTTCACTCAGGGGGTGGTGATGCACTGGAACAGGTTGCCCTGGAGGCATTCAAGGCCAGGCTGGATGTGGCTCTGGGCAGCCTGGTCTGGTGGTTGGCAACCCTGCACATAGCAGGGGGGTTGAAACTCTTTTCAACCGAGGCCATTCTATGATTCTGTGACATGATTCAACAGTGCCAGGCTTCTACTCAAGCTTCAACTGCACAGATATTTCCCATGTGATATTTTTATGTCAGAGTACGTGTGGTTTGTTGGTTTAGTTTAGTTTAGTTTTGCTTTAACAGAAGTGATTGGAAAACAATTTTGAATAAGACTAGGGCAAAAGATAACACTATTTTTCCATGTTAACTGGTGAGTAAAACTTTATTTTAGAATCAGTATTGCCCCCACCATTTGGAGGATGGACACATTTAGTAGAGATGGTTTTCCTCCCACAAAAAAACCCTGCTTTTTCATGACAAGGCTGAGCAATTGAAACATCTTATTTTTGTTTGTACCATACAGCCTTGTTAGAGCTTGGCTGTTCCATGAGATTCACCAGGGTCAGGATGGCTCCCTAAGCATTGTCCTGGAGGAAGAAGGGAGCATGCTGCCTCTGAGATGGGGGAGGCTGAGCAGTGCTCCAGGAAACAAGCAGCACCATGGAGGGCTGAAAGTCTGATGTTGCTCCAGCAAGGAGAAGAACAAGGCAGTATGAATTAGCAGACAGTGGGAGAGGAGTTTATGGATCTCTAAGATGAATAAATCTCAAGCAGAGGGATCTGAAAGCCAAAGGGAGAGAAAAGAGGGGGGTAAGAAAAGGGAAGGCAATAAAAAGTGCTTTTCTTATTGAGAGAGAAACCTCTCTGGTCCTCTTTCAGATACCAAGAACACTGTTGTTGTGTGCTTTTCTTCAGATCATGGAGGAAAACATCCAAAATAGCATAAGGTAAGGTCAAACACTTGCTCCATGTAACAGCAGTATCAAAAAACATATGCTGTGTTGGGTTATCACCAATTAGCAATTGCTTCCACTGTGGCAATTTGTCTCTGAATCACCATACTTCCAAGATAAGGAATATGTAGAGATTAATTGTGAGTTACACACATCTGAAGTGTTTATGTAAATATGTGCTGTTAATAATAACAGCAACAATAATGACAATAGAGAATCCCATTTTGTGTGGTTGTGGTTGCTCAAAACAGCTGTTTTAATGAGACATCTGCCAGTGAAACAATTTAGCCTGAGGATAATGAATAACTGTTACTTAACTGAGATAGTATTAGCATAAACTCTACTTAATGGGGACACATTTGGCCAGTGAGCAGTGATTTCTTGGTACTTATCTAGGTGTTTAATAGTGAAAATTATGAGCTTGTGGCAAAAACAAAGAAACAAACAGCAAGTTATGTTATGTTTAGGTTGCTTTAGTTTGAAATACCTTAGAGGGATTTTGTCAGAGAGTGAATTATTCAAAACTTAGGAGACTTTGTGATGCGTGCTTCAAAATGCTGGAATACTGATGATCACTGTCTCAGTCTTCATCTCATAGTATAGAAATTACTAATATATGGAGATTAAAGTTTGTATGTCTGTTTTATGGCATTATTTTCTCTTATCTGAATCTTCTTGCATTCATTGCATGTGTATAAGCACAGATGCACAAGTGTGGGAAGAGTTTTTAATATACCTTCATCTGAATTTCTTCAAAGTTGAGTACACTGTACATCCAGAATGGCACTTCAGGTGAGGAATTCTATTTGAATGCAGTCTGCTTGACATGATTTCCAAATTTTTCTAGTTCCCATATAAATGTGTTTCAGAGTACTGAGACAATTCCATAAAATCTTTGTGCTGCAACGGGCAAGCGTAGTGATATGTTGTGATCAAAGCCATAGACCAGATTTTTTCAAACTACTGATTATCCATGCAAGAAGTAAAAGCTTGCTTGTAAATGATAAGGTTATTTGCTTTCAAGGGAGATGGATTGTGTGTGTATTGGCTGTTATCCCCTGGCTTTAAAGAAATGCTGGCAAAGACCATGTTCTTTGTGAAATAAACTAGAATGATGAGGTTAAATGCAGTGTGATTCAATTTATTTGGCAAGATCTACGAACAAAATGAATATGAACCATGGGACCTTTGAACACTGTGAAAACCTATCTGTTATTTCTCTTGAGGAAAGTAAATGAATCCTTTTTCAGATAAGAGAAAGTGTTACTATATTACTGAGAGAATTTACTAGATTTAGAAGAACGCCAGATAGTTCTTCCTTTCATATTTATAGCTGTCTTATCCTGAATATAAAAAAATGTAGCCCATGTCATGTGGTAATTCTAAAGGTAAAAGGCAGCCCTTGGGATCTGAATGACAGAGGAGGTCTTGGTCAGCAGTAACTGACTGATGTCTGTACCTCTTTAAGGAAACACACACCATTTGGTAAGGGATCCTGGTGTTCGCTTTTGCCCTGGACCCTGAACACAATAAAATTCCCAGATGAGAAATTCAAAGAAAAATTGACAATTATATTTAATTGATTGTAAAGTCTCGTTTCATTATATTATCTTAATAATAGCAACATACATGCACTGTTCCGACAGCATCTCTACTGTTACAGACGTCTGATGAGAATCATTTATAATAGAGCCATGCATGTTCAAGAAAGGCAAGTAGGACTCTTAAGCAGGTATTTTAGACTGTGATTCATTTGACCTATTTTAGACACCTACACTAAAACAAGATGAATCTGGAGGAGTGAATCATGCTCTTCGTGTCTATGCTATTCTGGACTCCCGTTGAAATGGCAGAGTTTCTGGGGGCTGCTCTAATTTCTTCAAGTTAGAGCATCCTTAGTAAGGTTCTCCAACAAGTAACAAGTGTCAAAGCCACTGCTATCTCCAGTTCCTCTCTTTTCATGCCTCTACTCTCAAAAGAAGCTTGTCTTTGGAGTTAGCTAGCATCACTATATTGGTTAGACAAAAGTCATGCTCTGATGACTTTGATGACAACAGTCCTAGATGCTGTTATATTGGCATTATGATAGGATTGCAATATTGATTTGGAAAAGCACAAGAAGCCCCACAGTTAAAATACTTCTCTTGTAGGATGAGTCTTTCTAGTATACACTTAAGGTTCATGATGAGCAGAGAAGATAGAGGAAACATGAGGAAAACTTGCACAATGTAGTTATTCAGGGAACAAGCACTGAACTGAATTCTCATTGGCTCCAACTTCACAGAAAGAGTGATGATCACTCACTGGAACACGCTGCCCAGGGAGGTGGTGGAGTCACCATCCCTGGAGCTTATTGAGAAATGTGTAGGTGTGGTACTATGGAACACGGTTTGGTGGGCAACATTGGTGGTAAGTTAACAGCTGCACTAGACGATCTTAGAGGTCTTTTCCAGCCTTAATGATTCTAGGATTCTATCACTTATTCTCAACCAGATATCTAAACAATGTGGATGAGTAGCATTCCAGAAACATTTACATTTCCAAAGTGATGCAATACAGAAATAAACGACCTCCATTATGTGAAAAGCCATGAGTGTGCAGACTCTGAAAAGCAGGAATTACATGAGCAAGAGATTGAATTTGTCTTGCAAAACTCAGATATCATTAAGCGCAGATGACTGCACACACACTAGTAATGAATACAGGCTTGAATACTTATATCCAGACCATGAGTACTTCATTAAGGCTTCAAGATTCTTTGGATAGCTTTGAACTTCTAGCTAGAATTTTAAAAACCCATGCTGTAGTTGGCTGCCTCGAAGGATGGCAAGTCTGATGTAAGTTGTCAGGGTTGGTATACAGTATGTTAACATTAGTGAAAAAACAAGCAAACAAAAGAAACCCTAAAAAATGTAAAAAGCTTTATCTTTTTGTTTCTGCTTTCAGCCAAACCCCAAATCTCCTCTGAAAAGTTGAAGGGAACTGATTTCATCCGAGATGTGGTTGTTCCTTTACCTTGTGCTAAAGCATGTGTGCTTTAATCCGAGTGTTCATACTAATGGCTCTCACTGTCCTTGCTCTTGGAGGGACAAGAAACTTTTGTGTATACTTGAATACGGGAGCAAGCTACAACAGAGGCTGCATTCTCATAGCTGAGCTCCAGCATGTAGACCTCTTGCTCCAGTGAACAGAAAGTTCAAACAAGTAGTGAAATTGCTTTAACCCTCCCAACCTTTGCCTGACACAAGGCTCGCGTACTTTGACTGTGAGCAGTACTGAAGTCCATTAATGGCCTTCTTTATTACATTCCTTCTCATTGACAGAAGTAATTAGGAGAGACATGTACTGTCTCTGTGACTCTTCCCACTTGAGCTCTCCCTAGAGACAGAAGGACAGGGCATATTCATGTCAAGGAATTAAGATAAAGCCTTCATCCTCGCACTGCTATCACAAACATTTTTGCAGATGACAGGGAGGAACTTCAGAAATTTGGAAAGAAAAAAAAAGAAAAAAAAAAGCCCTTAGTGAGTAGTAAATAGATTCTTACTGTGTCCAGACAAAGAATAAACTTATTGTGTGACCTTATTTGCAAATAAAGCAAGTATCTTTTGGCCTGAAAATTGCTCTGTATGCTCTTTTTAAGAGTTGTAAGATCCCCTACTTGGTGACAAACTGGGACTATTTGTACAATTGTTAAAAATATGGGATTCTGACCTAGGAGTCTGGTTCTTGAGTATGACCATGGTGCTCATTTTACTGTTAAAAACAATAGCAGAACTCATCCAAAACGACTGCCAGAGTGCTGTGGAGGAGCCCTCATTTGACACAGCTGTTTATGAGAAGAAGAGCTTCCTTTTTCAGATCAACATACATAATTTGGGGAACATTTTCTTTATTTCTCTTTCTTTTTTTTTTTCCTTTTTTTATTTTTTTCTGGTTGAAGTAACCTTTCCACTATGCATGTACTCTATAAGTCAACAATACTTCCTCTGCTGCAGGAGCTCAATTCATTGCTTAAAGGAAGAATAAAATAGAAAAACACACTGGATCAAAAAGAAACAAGACTGTGAATCTGAAAGAGGCCTGCCCTTGGCATTTCCTCTTGCCTTGCTCCCAAAGGCAAGAAAGACTATAAGGGCCCTCCATCAGTCTTATGGAAATACATTTCATCTGAAGTAAATGTTACCCTAATCCACAGATGCCATAGAGAAAAATGACAGCCTTATAATGTTTAAAGGAGTGATCTGAATTGTGGAAAAGGCAGTGGTGAGCTTGGGGAAGCTCTGCTTGACTTCTTTTGATGTAGACATTGCTGATAAATGCACACAAACTGGCAAAAAAAAAAAAAAAAAATCCAATTATAAAGCTATTAAGGATGGTGAACCTGCCAATCTCCTTGACTGGCCAAATGTGTCTTGACTGTGTGAAACAGAGGGGCTCACATTACACCATGCTGTGGGTAAAACTAGATTAGTGGGATTTCTGCTTCCACTTGGGCTACTGAGGCTTATGGCAAAAGTTGTGGTCTTTGGTTAGCCTGCCACTTAAAAGAACGCATTTCAGGAATGGGTGCTAAACGCATCCAAAAAATTCAAGCATTGACATATTTTTTAACGTTACTTCACGGAAGTTTTCCATGTGCTATACATTATCACTACAAAGTGTTTTATCATAATGGCAAATCAGAACTCACAGTGTTCTTTCTCCAGCAGACAGACTCCGGCCATTTAAACTAATGGAAAACCCATATAAAATGCGAGCAAGAGAGAACCAACACACAAACAATCAGCTTTAGTTCTGCCCACTGTCCAGGAAAAAGCAATGATAATACAAAGAAAAAAAAAAAAAGGAAGTTATGTATTTTATCCCATTCACTGTTTATGTGCAAAAGCAAGTTGCTGACAGGAGCCCTCATGCCCAAGTTTACTGTTTTAAAAGTATTTTTAATCCAAAACACTTACTTGTTTTTGACTCCTGGGGCAGGAGTTCATCAGGAACTGTCAGGCTGGGGGACTGGTGCATGAAAACAAACGGCAGTGCTCAAGAATGTCAGATTTCATTTGGAAAGCCATTTTATTGTGTGTGTTCCGAGGTGTTATTACGATCGCAGCTAAAGGAGAAGTATTCTGAATTGATAGCATCCTTTCAATCTCATATTTTAATGGGCTGAGGGGAGTATCTGCCAGCACAGACAGAAGCAATTGAACTATGGAAAAACAGTACATTACCTGCCTCTGCTGCATTTTTCATAAGTAGATCTCCAAAAACTTTACAAGAGAAAACCAGGAGACCAACTTCACTATTACAGTAGTTGATGCAGTTGATGTTACACCTTCCTGTTATGCCTCTATGCAGTAGGAATTGATTTTGTAATAGAACAAACTGCCTTTTGCATTGGGTAAATCTACTTAAGTTAGCAATGGAATGATGCTCATCAGCAGTTTTAAAATATCCCTGACTCCACACCTTTGGGAACATCACTTTTATAGTCTAATAAGAAAACACACAAAACATAAGATTAGCATGGGAGCTTTATTCTCTCTTTTATCTTTGTAACTACTACTTAAGCCTTTCTTCCTGGACAAGGAAGAATAAATGCCTTCAGTGCACAATGGGCAAAAGTTCAGCAAAGTGGCAAAATTATCTAACAGCTAATTTAGAGATGCACATAACCAGAGCAAAGAGGTGACAGTCCTTTGTGCCAGTTGAATTCGCATTTCCTGGATTCCATTTCAGACACATGATGTACGTCTTTGATCACAGCACTTCTCTGTGTCTTTGATTCTGAGGGGGGGCAATGATCCATTAAAAGCCTGAAATTTTCAAACACAGAAAACAAGCACCTAGTTGCTACTGTTAGCAGAGCCACAGAATCACAGAACAGCTGATGTTGGCAGGAAGCTCTGGAGGTCCTGGGTCATGTACGTATGACACTGTACAATGTACTGTGTATTTACTGATTCTGGCATGCTTTCTTTTTTTATATATATATATATATATATATATATTTTTTTTTTTTTTTTTTCCATAAACTACTTTTGCAAGGGCTTGCTAGTATCTCAAAAAGATAGCTCTCACCTTTGAGGATGCAGCAGCTCCCTCTTTCAGTTCTTTATTCTTTAACACTAGAAAAAAAAAAAAGAAAAAAAAAAGAAAAAAAAAGACTGCATAAATCACCTTTTTTTAATTGTGAAATACTCCCCTTTGACATTTCTAACTTGTACATCTTGTAATTAAGACACCTCTTAACATACCCTTTTACATAAACTGCAGGTAGAAGTATACTGAACATGTCCCACAAGAAATAACAGCTTAATCCATTTTTTCTGCTGAGCAGGCTTTCTGAACATGTGATCTCGAGTTCTTTACTTAATCCCCAGGGTTAATTAATTAAAACAAAAAGATGAAGAGTTTGTATTCCATAATTCATCTTGTTATTAAATAACCCATTAACTCCTTTTTGAATGCACTGTTTCTCTCATGCTTCACTATGTAGCGAGTCTTAATCTCTAAGACCTTGATTTATTCCACTGGAGTGGCAGCATTTCATACAGGCATGCTCATGCTAGCTTTGAATTCTACCTCTTCAGTACCCATGGCAGAACAGCATTTAGCCCAGAATAAATAGTTGATCATGTTGTATTTCAGATGAGTGTTACTGTCTGCTCTAAGCTTATTGCTACAGTTGCTATGCTGACAAAGCTTCAATAGGTCTCTGTGAGCTACATTTAGAACTATAACAATGATTTAGTAAACCCTCAGTTTTGTCCAAAAATGTGTTCTCATCCAGACATTTAATTTCCTTGATCAAGTTTTTATTTAACTATTCTTACGATTTCCTTTATCTCTCTCTCTCTTTTTTTTTTTTTTTTTTTTTTTTTTTTTTCCCCCTGTAAGGACTGTTTTTCTAGAAACAACACACAATGGTACTACAAACTCATCTGACACATTTTCTAGAAGTGTGAATTCCGCAATTCCTGGTGTCACTGAATCTGGGTCATTTCCTACACAAGTTCATTAGTCACCAGTGACGCTTTTGGGCAAGAGGCTCCAGAAGAGAGTGGCTCAGAGTGCCAAGATGGGAGGATGTGCTATCAGGGGCTGCTCGGGCAGTGAGGAAGCCTTTTTATACCTCTACCACATCCTGCTAAACTAACACCAGTGACTGCATTCCTTTGGTAAAGGCAACAACCTTCTAAATCCCAAAAGAACACACAGAAGTCATTCCACAACACCCTGTGCCTGCCAGCCCATGGAAATTCGTGGTGGGATGTGGGATCATGAGTCCAAGGTGAGAAACCGGCATGGATGTATCATTCATTACCACCACCCACAGCATGCCTGCAGATGTGGGATCTGTGAATGGAGTGCTAGTGCAGAGAACATCAGGATGCAGAAGCGTGGAACGCTGCTGTATGTTGGCAACTGCTAGATTACCTAAACCATGGTGAGCGTGTAGTGTAGGCAGGCTTTATTAGCGAAGTTCAAACTAAGATGTGCTAATTAAAGAAGAGGTTGTCCTAGTTGCTAAGGGAATGAATAATTTCTGTATTACTGCTTCTACCTGAGTAAAGTGTGTTCTCAGCTGTCCCTCTGGTCATCATTGCCAGAAAGGGAGGTCAGTTATTGTTGCTTCTGTGACTACAGTGTTTTGTTTTTTAAGCTCAGTTTTGCTTCTTTTGAGAAAGATGTAGTCTAGAATAGGATATCTGTCAGCTCTTCTGTAAAGCAGAGATTGACCAAGTGTTGGAGCCAGTCCTAGAATGAAGCAGATGCAATGGTCTGAATATTCTATTACTAAAGATGCTGGCTGCTGCCAGACGTGCATCTTGCTTAGCTTGGTCTCGTAAGAAAGCATTCTCCAATTCTTTTTTCTTCTAACGTAATATATACTATGCATAAGCAGATGCTAGGGGCATACGGATGTAAACTCAGAGGTGAGATCAACAGGACTGAAACACAGTGAAGTTAATGCTCAAGTGAAAAACTGTCTTCATGTGGTGATCCATTACCAGCTGCTAGTCCAGTAGCAACCCCATCATCCTTCCTTCTCAGTGTGAGCTTTCCATCCATCTCAGCTTGAAACTTAAATTACAGCACATAGCATTTTCAGACCAGTATTTTTCTTCCAAGTTGACATCCTCTATGGAAACCTTGCTGCCATCATTACAAACCTTTCTTCTCTGACACTCTGTGGGGTTGTCTGGCTGTAACTTTACCTTTGTGAGACACCAGAGCCTTGCTACTCCTGTACCATGGAGATGGGAAAAATTCTCATTAAGAGAAAATTGTCTCTGTCTTTGAAAAGACAATGTAGCTCTACATTAAGCTCCAGCTTCCAATACACTGAGACACTGTGTTATTTTCCTTTGCTTTTATTTCATGAACCTTTATTCCTCCAGCCAGCTATTTATTATATTGGAACACGTTCCCTTTATTTCATCTGTTCTCCCTCCTACCTCAAAGCAGAAGTTGCAGCATCTGCCATCACCCCTCCCTACCGGCTGGTTTGGTTTGCGTTCTCCAAGAAATACATTTTCTTTTCCCATAAGCCCTTGAAGTCACAGAGTTCCAGTGCTACCTTTCTCTCACTGAGGACTCTAAGCTCAGGGAGGCATGTCTGCCTTTTGCTGAAAAATGTTCCCTCTGCAATTTTAACTAGTCTGATTTTGCATTACAACCTCTGCGATATCATTTATCTAATTTAGATGTTTCCTCTGCATCCCATTCTACAGAAAGAGCTGTGAAACCTTCATAAGATAAAAATCTTTATCTGAACTTCGAGTTGGACTGCCCCAGAATCACAGTAGAGGTCGGAATCTGCCAGAATCTCCTGCCTGTTGGAGACAGGTATGGGTTGTTAGACCGAGTATTTGGGGGAAAATCCTAAGAAAGCCAGCAACTGCTGAGCCTAAAGTCTTATCCTGAGTTACTTTGCTGTGTTGGAACAATATTTTTGCTAATAAAGCTGTGACCAAAAAAAGATGAGACCCTGATGTTGTGATAAAGACATTTTCATTTGAATTCTGGTGAAGTCTTCAACAGTGTACAGAGAGGGCCAAAAGCAGCTGAGAACATTCTCAGTGTCTATTGTGAGAAGAACTGGGAGTGCCAATGTGGCAGGAACACTTCCTATAATCAGATATCATTAGTCTCATTGATCAGTGTTCATCAGATCATCCTGTTTGACATGTCTTGGCCCGTGCTGAAGACTAGAACTTCAGTTCTTGCCAAATTAACAGGAAACCAGGATAAACAGTCAGCTCTATAGAGCTCTGCTACGCAACAAGTGCATTAACCACTTTATAATCTCTTTGCAATCTGTTTTGATGTTAATGGGTCTGCTACAGAAGCTAACATGTAATAATTTACTTTGCAACATGATCTGTATTGGATTGTAAAAGTGGACCAGAGTCCTTGAAGGCTGTAAAGAGTTTTTACACATCAGGGATTGTTTTCTACACTTTATTTATAAATCAAGTTCATCAGTTCTTTCTTAAATTCTACATTTATTTGTACTCAGAGTGATAGCTCATAAAATATCCTCCCCTTTTCACAGTGAAGATCAGATCGGAGACAGACTCATCCCTTTTATCTCAGCTTTTGTTATGTAACATTTGGAAACTCACTGACTATACCTCTTTGATGCACAAGCTTAGAGTGAGCAGGAGCCAACGTGGCTGTTATGTCATTCCCATTTACCATCTATAAGATTATAATTATTCTACTCATTAACGTTCCACTGCCTTTTGTCACATTCACTGGTCATCCTATTCAAGTTAGTTACTGATGGGACAATTGAGCTCAGTAATTATCGTTTCTGGTTGTGAGGTTCTTGAGTGATACAGAAAGTGAAATGCATTTCCACAGGACAGGTTATAAATGTAACTAGAGATATTTCGAGGGTTCCACAGATGGGAAGAGATTTGTTGACTCATTCAGAGCACTAGATGGTCTACAAGCTGTAATTCAGAAGATAGTTTGTCTTCCCTCCTTCATCTCTATGATCTTTTCCCAGATTTCAGACTTCCTTCAGTTCTCCAAAACAGCCTCTGTCTCTTTCTCCTTTATTCTTTGTGGGTTTTTTTGTGTGTTTTGTTTTGTTTTTGCATAGGTCTCTTGCTTCATTTTCCACTTCAGACTTTTTTTCACCATCCTGCAATCTTTTCTCCTTGCCACACTCCTCTCCCCCACTTTTTGCCCCTCACGTACCATTAACGCTTCCTCTGCAAGCCTTTTTTTCCACTGAATTCACCACTCCTTTACCCCATCCGTAAACCTCATTAATTCTCTGTAAGTCTAATTCATTCCTCTGCTCTTAATTTTGCAATACCTATTGACTTGATAGTGGTGCTGTTTTTCTTTTTTTTCTTTTTCCGTTTTTTTTTTCCCTTTTTTTAATCTACAAATCTCTACTCTCTTTGAAAAGACTGCTGCTCAGGCAGCAGTTATTGTTCTGATGAACCATAAATACATACTTCATATTACTTCTTCTTAGCAAGCAGAAAGACATACAACACAACAGAAAGTAAGAGTCATTTTCTTTTTTCTCCTTAGAGTCCTGGGTACATTAACAGATCTTAATTGCCCAAACCTGCCTCATCTGGGACCCTGCCCACTCTCTCCCATGTTCCAGAGCTATTCAAGCTCAGGTTTGAGAACTTACTTTTGCTCTGAATTATGTGAATGTTGTATCTGTGCTTGCTTCAGTCTTTGGCTCAAACAGGTTTGTATTGCAGCCCCAAGCTGCAGCACTCTGCTCCTGACTAGACTGGCTGGACTGTGGAGCTGCTTCTTCACCGTGCCTTATCTAGGATTGTCACTGAATCTGTCTTCGCTCATGCTGCCAAGTTACGGGGGGCTGCACTTGGGTCAGTGGATTCACTGCCCTGCCAACATGGAGGCTGGCCTTGGTTCCTGGCTTAAGCTCCATCACAGAATCGTTTCAAGTTGGCTGCTTCTTCAGTAGAGCCTAATTCCTTTTCTGAGTGCTTGAATGAAGCTTGGGTACTTGGCCTCTGGCAGAGGTGGGAGTATCTGTCAGTATTCCTGGTCCTCCTCCAATCTATCCCTGCTTATGGCTGCAACATTCCCTTTCTGTCGTAACTGTAAGGGAAGGAACAGGGACTCTTGCAGTGTTGGCAGCCACTCTTCTTTCCCTCCCACGTGCTCCTTCTCAGCTACCTTTACCAATCAGTTCTGAACAAGTCATTAAAAAGTTCTCAGACAGACAATTTCATTTTTTCCAGCATGCAGTTGCCACCATCATCTTAGGTGCTGAATTTCTAGATCTGCCTCAAAAAAGATGCCAAATGAATATTAACATTATATAATATTCTAATCAGGTTGTGTCCTTTTGCCAAAGGAAAATATCCTCTTTTCGGCATTTCCTCTGCTTTTTATAGAACAGCAGTGTAAATAATGGTTGCTAATGTTCATTGCTTACAACAGTACGAGGATTTAAATGTATATAATCCTAGATGAGAATCTGCATTAACAGGGAGCTAAGGCTTTCAGAATGCAAACCTCACAAACACAAACCATATGAGGGAGAAGAGGGGGGAAGCAAAAAAAAAAAAAAAAAAAAAAAAAAACCATTGAAACCAGCATCTTGCCTGTGTTCCACAGCTGTTTTTCATGCTGGTTACCTTTTACTCCCTCCTACTGTCCAGATATCTCCACTTGCATCTGTGAGTTTCTGCTTTAACAAAACAAGGGAATCCAGAAACATGTAAAAAGATCACAAATTTAGAAGAGACTCTTATAGCTACAAAAGTGCAGAGCTCAGGTTGCTTTTCTTTTCTCCCCCTCTGAGCAGAACACTACTATGTATTTCACATGAATTACTACTTATTCCTCAGAGCAATGTTTTCAAAAAGTAGTAGAGTCTGCCTAATTACTTCTTCTTAACTACAGCATCTTTTGGTTTCCTTTGAAACAACAATGTGATAATCAATTCCGACTGTTTAGTTCTCCTTTCAAAGAAAGGATCTAGTAAGTATAAGGGAATAGAGCAGATTCCTGTCAAAAATCAGTGGAGAGATTCAGAGCCTGATGTACCTCAATTCCACTTTCAGTGTATTACAGCTATTCTGTAAGGAGGTTCTGCATCACTCATTCGCCAAGTCTAACGATTCTGAACACAATGAGACCTGTACTTTGTGTAAATGTGAGGTTTATAGAATTTATGGATCTGTCTGCTCTGGGCGGGGGAAAGAATGTTGTTTTGATTGTTGCTCTTAGAAAGCTGGTGAGTTTAGTTGTGTGGTATATGAATAGCACTGTACAACATCACTCCTCTCTTGTTCATAACTACTAAGAGTAACACCTTTAGGTACTATTGGTTGGTAAAAGAACTTAGCACAATTTTTCTTATTTTTTTTTTTTTTTAAAGGCATGTAAGCATAGAATTGTAGTGATACCATCGAATAATCTCCAATTATGATAAATGGTGCATGCACATCTGATGTCCACCATATTTTGTTACTACATTGTCCTGGATTTGGTTGCCTTCCACCATATCAATTCTCTTTAAAAGCTAGCTTTGTTTGTTTGTTTGACAAACCTTCTAAGGAACTGAACATGACAGTTGTATTTAATCAGTGTGAATTTCTGGTATATATGGAAGACCTGTGCTACAAAGCAAAGCCGGCTCAAAAATCTCAACACATGCTAAATGCAGTGTTTCTGTTTCAAAGCTGAGGGACTTGGGGATGCTGTTGCCAAGGGAAAGGAATGAGAAGGAGATGGGCTGGAGACAATACAGTGAAGTAGTGATCAACTCCAGTACTTCTATGAGGGTGAGTAGCATGTCGCCAGATCCAACACTGCTGCAGAGGCCTCTCAATCCCAGCAGTGATCTTGTCTGTACTCTGCAGACAAGATCCTGCAGACATCTTGTCTGTACTCTGGTGACAACAGCAGTAGTAGGAGCCAATCTGGTTAACTACAGATCAGGCACAAAGTAGTCTGTTGGACCACAGTCATTCTGCTGTTCTAGATTGTGTCCTACTTTGTCCACACCTGGGGCTGGTCCCTTGCAAAAGTCTTCATATTTCCTATAGAAGCCTTCCTGTTTTCTCTGGGCCAACTTGCAGCACGCAGCATTGAGCATGTCTGCACAACTTTGTCAGAATTGTGGTCTCAGCACCCATATGCTGCTGGTCTATGGTATGGTCATATGGTATAGTCTATGGTAACTCACTGTGGCTGAGGATGGAATCTTCAGTGCTGCTGAAGAGAATCTCAGACATCTAGTGAGCAACAGCACTTTCAAGAAGCTCTACAAAACTCCTAAGCTCCTGCAGCTTGATACCACAAAAACACGTCTACATAAAGAACCCATGAGATAATTTTCAGTGACTGCTAAAACACCCTTGTCAATTCCTCTCTGAGTCCTATTCAGTGGGATTCATGATATGCAGCATGTTCAGATTCTGCTCTCCATTTTTATGATGCAGGGTTTTCAACATGCATTCTAACTAAAAGCTATGCATCTTTCCACAGTAACAGCCTTAACTTAAACAGCCTAGAAGACATTTACACCCACATTTCCACCATTTACATTCCTGCCTGGCGTACTACTGTGATGGTTTCACCTAAACAGTATTTACTACATGGTGCAACTCTCTTGGATTCCTTTCTCTTTGCTCACTGTCCACTCCAAGTCCACTCAGTACCATTATTTCTATTTGGTTCGCTTAATGCTGTCCTCCCTCCCAGACAATTCACTACTGATGCGGTTCATTGGGACCCCATGTCTGTCTAAGGAAAGCAGTTGGTTTTTAAGAATAACTGGTAACAGGCATAGCAATAGGAAGAGACTAAAACATTAAGCGCACCCTCTACCCACCTGCAGAAGTGGTGGTCTGCTTTACTACCCAGTCAGGCTGACAACATCACACAAGGTCCCCAGGGAATTTAACTGCCCTCAAGTAATGCTGGGAGTTGTCTGTGACTCTGACACTCAAGCTGTGGCAGTCTAGTGTTGAAAAGTGGATCCTCCAGGAATACAGTATGGCTCTGGTGCTGCCTGCTGACATCTGCCAGCCGAAGATTTGATTCTCAGGAGATGGATGAAGTTTTGAAAGCTGAAGGAGATTTCATTTTTTCTTTCTCCTGCTTAGATAGGAGTAGGTGTGAATTTAAACTGATGGAGACAGGATATTTTTGGCATTGTATTTCTTAGTAATTTATATTAACTACTTGTCCTACTGAATCTACTCTTTCCACTTCATCCTGTTTTATAAAAGAAGTCCATCTTTCTGTCCCTGATAAAACAGCATGCACCTAACAGAAGCCTGAGCATAGTTGTAGAGTTAGCAGTTTGCTGAGGGGGATGAAGTTGATACAGATGTACTGGGGCAGAAAATATTCTCTTCTGAGTTTAAAACTTTTATTTACAAAAGGGAAGGTTATCAAAAGAAAAGGCAGAACATGCCTATATGTTACCTCAAAATGAACTGGAAAGTATGGGACTGTGGGGCTATTGATGGTGTTGTGTGATCATGTTGTTCAAGAGATGTTAATCAGCCCAACATGTTAACATTTTAGCATAGAAAATATACCCTTACTAGGCTTGGTGCAGCAAAGGAAACTGAAAATCAGTGTTTCCTAAGAGGCTCTTTTGTTCTCCATGGAAGAAATAAATTGCCCATTGTTAGTTCCAGTAACCATTCCCAACTAGGCTCAAATACAGAGGGGTAACCAGTTCAGAAAAATTCTTTTTTGAAAGCCTGGTAACAATTCAAGAGAGAATGAGCTTTCTTAGCTTAGGAAGAACAAGAGGTATGAGTTCACCTAATGAGTATAGATTCTTTACAAATGCAGCTGTCCCCTTTATCAAGCTTCTATTAATCACACAGGGATTTTAAGGGGCTTACATAAGTAAAATCCATCTATTTTTGCCCACACAATGGTGGCACTGTTCCCTAGCAGGATTCTCAGATATTTTTTTAATATAAAACTACTTTTGAGGGTCCAGCTGCTGACAACCTTGCCCCTCAGCCATCTACCTCTCAAGAGATTGCCCTGCACAAGTATCACTTGCAACCAGTCCTTCCTTTCAGTGAGCTAGCTGATAAAAATGTGCCATTCTCCTATAGTACAACTTACTGATTGCCACAGTAGAGCTAACACTGCATTTGTCATAAAGCCTACATGTTTTTCACCTTGATTTGGGAGAAGGTAGGAAAATACAGAACCTCCTACTAATGAACACTTGTTTTGGCTGCACCTATTTTGCCTTTGGTTATGCTGAGTGGAAGAAGGCGGGTAGAAAGTTTCAAAATGCCATGGGCATCAAGCCTAGTACTGGAAAGATTTTGAGTCATTCCCTTACACTGTAGTTGCTTTAATATCAATCTAGCACAGAAACAATAAGGCAGCACACTTGGAGATACTACCAACACAGGGAAAGGGCATCATGCCAGTAACATTTCCAATTGCACTGCTGTGATTTTGTGTGTTAGAAAACTGATATTTATAATTATTTTTCTTCTCTGTAGACTAAATTAATTTAACTGATTTAAATGCATGTTGATTTCACTGGAAACTTTGCATTATCTGGTCTTTACTTTGTAAGTACTGCAGGAGTTGTCAGTTCTGATGCCATCATGATGGCAAAAGCTTATTCTTTTCTTCAGTACGCAATCTGATACAGACTGTAATCTTAGAGTAAGCAGCAATGCCTAGACTTGTGTGGTTGCCAAGCTCAGGAGCAAGTACACACAGAGGGTGTATAATGCCTATTGAATTGGTAGGGACTTTTTGTATCTGTTGCTGAGTTCCTTCAATGTCATCTTCAGACTTCGAAGGACTATCCTTTTTCTGGGTCCAGCCTTGTCAGGGTGGCCTCTAAAATGTCTAACAGCTTTAGTTTTATCTAAGAATTAATGAAAAAACCTCTACTGTGTCCAGATACTGTTTGAATCACAGAATATTGAAGTGTTAAAGTACTCCTCTGAAAAAACAGTCCTTAATGTTGACATGTTCATTGGCACTAGTATTGGTCTTTTGTCTTGCTGTTTGACCTTAGTATCAGCTTCCCTGTAACTACTGGAGAGACTGAGAATTACCCTTTTACTACTGACAGTTTTACTATTGAGATGAGGTGACTTTCCCTATTCTCTTGCCAATGTAGCAAGCCCAGATCATAGTTCACAACTTATCAAATGACAGCAAGAACACAGAAACTTCCTTTAGAATTGACAGTCTTGGCTACAGAGAGCTCAGTGCAGCTCACTGTCACTGTCACTGTTTTTAACTCAGGTATTTTTACACAGATTTAAGATGTATGTTGTTATCAATTATCATGTTTACATTTTATATCTGCTTATTCTTCAGTTCTGCATAAGTTTATTGGTTTTTGGTTGGTTTTTTTTTTGGCTGGACATAAAAGAGCTTCAATATAAAATGAGTGTGAATGTGATGAAGACCAAATGTGCTGCTACTGCCATTCTGTCATCTAAGAAAGCAATTAAAGCACCCTCCAAACATGCCTAACCTACTGAATTAGGAATGTTGAAGCTGACAGATAAAGTTGGCCACAAAAGACACTACTTGGACTGCACTGAAGTTGACGAACATCTCAGCACTATTCACTTAATCGTCTGAGAGCTTCCTGTTGTTGGTTGTCTGAAGAAGTCATTTGACTGTGGGAATAAGTCATTTGTCACAGGTATTCTCTGAGTTTGTATCACTGGCAGTTATTCCTACTTCTTGGCAGAAACATTCTGTCAATGATTGAATGAGCCTTCTTGCTCTTTTAAAGAAGACACCATTCTTCAACTACTCTACGGCCAGTTTTCCTTCTAATTAGCATCCTGGCTCTGGGGACGCCTGTCTTGGTAACACTTTCAGAAGTTAATGAAGCTATTCTGAAAACAATTAGACCTTCTGAAAACAAGAAGACCATTAAGTGCTTCTAATGGAAACAAAAGGTCTTGTTTTGATCCTCATTTTTACCTCAGAAGTAAAAGGTTTCCTTAGGTGAATTAAAATCTAAATGCATAAGGCAAAGACTAAAGGAACAATACATTGTGCACTTTAATTCTTCTAGAAAAGATAGCAGATATTAATTATATAGGTTTACAATTTAGTTGAGGCTTGTCATAATCTCATTTAACATTCATATGATGGGGGAATAAATGGAGACGTGTAACAAAAGAAAACAGACTGTATAACAAGAGATAAACAATATATCCCTTATTTGTTTGGGACTGAGGTGAAGCAAATAGAAATAATTACAGAAAAGAAGCTTCACAAAGTGTATGTATAATATATGTGTATACACATTTTCCCATAACACAGATTGGGACACAAAGGATAGTCTACATTGAATACCATAGGAATCACTGCAGTTGCATTACTTACTTCAACATACCTTGATTTAGGCTGTAAGAGTATCAGGGTCAATTTCATTTTCCCGGCTAAGCAAATTTAAAGATACTTAAAGTTTGTCCAGTGTCACTTTTTTTTTTTTAACTAGAAGCTTCTGTAAATGGAAGGATACATGTTAATACAGACAAATTATGCTATCGTATATTATCCAGAACTTCACTGCGAGTAGCATATAATGAAGACTACATCAGAAACAAAACAATCTCAAAAAAAAAAAAAAAAAAACACCCACGAACCAAAAGCATATCATTTCAAACACGGCACTTGTTACTCATTTTATAGGATACTTACTGAGTTACTGAGACCACTGGAAACACTGGTGTAAACTTTATGGAGTAAAAAACAAATTATTTTCTGAGTTGTATGTGACAGATTAGCAAAAAAGTCATCAATAAGTAGCAATGTAGAACTGACTTGACCATCTTGGTAGATCTCAACTTAAAAAAAATAATGCCAAATTAGATTAACTTCAAAAAATTAAAGTTGTGCATACTTACTCTTCTACTTCTTACCACTATTTGTTATGGTTTTAAAAGCACTACTCCTTCCTTTAAAAACAAAACAGATTAAAAACAAACAACCAAAAAAACAACTATTCTCCACTTAACTAAGTCATAACAAAGGGAAATTAGTAACTGGCAGCAACAATAAAACAGAAAATCTATAAACACTTTTCTCCGGTACAAAGATAACAAGTAGAGAAAAATACCCCTCTCTTTCATCTTTTCTTAGATTGTAGCATCGTACACTTACCTAAGATGCCAGTAGAGATGTTTACATTTTCCTTTTTGGGTCAGAGGCACAACTGAATTCCAGGAGAAATGTGTATGAAATTCAACATGATTTATCACAAAATATTCAGTTTATTGTCAGAAATTGACTTTGGCATAGAAGACAAACATTTCCGTTTAATAATTTATTTTCCTCTGAATTCTAAATGTTTTACGTTTTCATGATGGTTTCTATTCACTTAAAGGCATGAATTTTTAGAGGGTCTTGTTTTTTTCCCCAGTTGTTATAGCCACAAGGGCTGGGTTGGTTTGGTTTTTTTTGTGCAGTGTTTTTTTTTTTTTGTTTTCTTTTTCATTTTTTTTTTGTTACGTGCACAGGAAATTCTCAATTAAAATTTAATTTAGTGTCCATAAGGGAGAGCGTATGTAATGGAGTTTCCATTTTACACTCAAGAACTAGACACTTGTTTTTATGAAGATTATATCTCTGTCATTTCCTGTCTAAAATACCTTTCCTACTACAAGAGATGTTGGGCAGTTGGTCCTTCAGTAGCCCTGTGCTCATTGTAGCGGCAGATGATAAGAAGAATCTCACAGACTGGGACTTGCTTCAGACTTCTAGTCTTGCTCTTTGTACTGATATCATTAACAATCATGCAGTTTCACATCTAGAAGTCAAAAATGAAGATTTATGAACAAAGAGTCCTAATCTTCTGCGTTGAAGTGCATCAGTTAACACAGTCCAGCCAGCCTCTGGTTCCCTGTGAGAATATCCTAACTTCTATGCAAAAGTAGCTATTCCACTAACTCCACACAAAAGCAGCTCATGGATAACTTTCTTTTGTCCATGCATGTCCAAAATCTTGAGTGTGACACAGCAGCACCAGTCTTACCATGTATTTAAAATGCCCATTAATCAAAGGAGTGCCTGTGGAGGAATTTGGGCAGAGACACCTTTGTAGTTTTCAAGAATATTTTAGCCACTATTGAAGCTAGCAAGTAATGCACTAATAAAGCAGTAAAGCATTTGTATGTCACTTGATGAACAAAGCACTGTCTTCTTTCTCAAAAGAGCTCATACTTGTTGACTTCATCTAGAACAATGAAGCAACTGTAAGAATGTAAAAAAGACTTCATTGGTCTTAACAGGAGATGAACTCCATGTACGCTCTTAGCTTGAATATTTATGGACCTTAAAACCCGTCCTTCCTTTCACATCAAATGATTATACTGGAAATAATTTTGTTCTCATAGAAACTCAGCTAATGTGTAAATTTTCAAGGCCTTATGAACAGACACAGTCTTACTGTACTCAGTGATGTTTTGCTACTGTGAAAGTACTATAACCTGTCTGAATACATGCACTTTTATGCCTTTATCTCTTGTTCCAGTAAGGGAAAAAGAAAGAACAAGCTCAAACTCTTGTGTGATAATTCTACAGCTGTATAATTTAATGTAATGCACATTAGAGATAATCCCTACAGTATTTTTTTAAAAACTTATATAATCTCAAAATAGACACGTTCCTATTAAAAAAAAAAAAAAAAAAAAAAAAAAAGTCTGGTTTGTATATTTTTCATTAATGTGACTGTTAAAGCTTTGAACCTTATACATGTTCATGTTTACAAAACATTTGCTTGGCATTACCGCATGTTTTACTTTTTAAAAAAACGTTAGGAGACCTCCTGTTCCAGAATCTGTGTAGCTTCTGGAGAAAGCTTCTTTCTGGCTAAATGAAATTTGAAATGTAAATGTTTGCAGCTTTTTTTTGTTTTGTTTTGTTTAGCTATCCTGGGCTAAGGACCCTTCCGCGTCAGCTGTTTACTCGATGCCCAAAGCAATTGCTCCTTCAAGTCTTCAAGGACCAAGTCGAATGAAGTGTTTTTATGATGAATTTTAAAAGATTACTCACTTATAAGCACAATAAAAAAAACAAAAAAAAAACAACAAAAAAAAACTTTATAGGTAGTTGCTCCCCCCACCCATCAGCTTTTGTAACCTGGCAGTAATCACTCTCAGCCAGAGTCTGACTAATGCTGCCATGGGTTCAAACAACTGTTCTCCATTTTGTGTAGGACAGCAACCTGACAGGTGCAGAGCAATTTCAAATAAGACAGTTTGTTGCAGTATGAAGATCCATCATTTGTGACATACAGTGACATGCTGGCTAATCCTATTAATCCATGCTGCTCTTAAAACCTAAGAATTTTTGTGGGTGCTGAGATTTCCGTGTTCTAATAGAAGACAAGAACTTTAAGAACCTGTAGAAATCATTCAGTAGGATCAGACTCTGACAATTCACAAATCTCTAGGACACAGCATGAGACTGAAAAATATGAATCTGCTCAAACTCCCAGTGATAGGCAGTAGACAATGTGGTTTTCTTAATAATGAAACCGTAATACAGTCTTGGTCCCTCCCCCATACATCCCCAGCAATTCTTTCATCGTGATTGTCACTAAAGCAGTTGTAAACCTTCACGAGTGCAAAAAAAGATAAAGATGTTATTACATGATAGGTGATCCTTTTGCTTCTCTTAAGAGAATGGACAGAATAACTCACTGCAGTATAGCTCAATTCTGACTTCAATTTCCTCAAGAAAACTGTGGAGACCAACATGTGTATGTTATCATCGCTTCTCTGGAAAATCATTCTGCTCTGAATTGATAGAGCAAGGAGAAATGGTCTCAAACTAAAAGGGGAGATTTAGATTAAATATAAAGTTTTTTTTCAGTAAGGATAGTGAGGTTCTGAAACAGGTTACCCAGAGCAGATGCTGGGTCCCTGGAGACATTCAAAGACAGGCTGGAGGGGCTCTGAGCACCCTGATCTTGCTGTAGGTGCCCCTGCTCATCACATGGGAGTGGGACAGATGGCCATTCAAGATCCTTCTCAACTCAAACCATTCTATGAATTGTTTTTATTTTTTTTTTCCTAAAGGCTTTCCCAGTTGTCATCCTATGTCAATTTGTAGTCAGCAATGCTTACGTGATATCAGTGACACGTTCAACTTCATGATTTACTATCTGATACCACTCCTGACTGGAGCATCGGGCAGTGGGCACGGCTGGCGGCAGAGCACTGCGGTTGATGGACCAAAGCCTTAATCGAGTCTGGCAAACAATATCTTCCCATGAATAATCTGCTTCTGAGTTCACGGTATTTTGGTAGAGTGTACTTACTGCAAAACGTAAGTTCAGAATTGATTACAGCATTTAAACAGTTGATGGAACAGGAGAAATTAGCATCTGTGGTATCCACAACAGAACAACGTTCTGTTCTAAAAGAATTCTTCCTGGAATTCTGGAAAAAGAAAGCAATAAACACTGAACAGCATCCCTGTTATTCCTGCTTCTGATTACTTACATTGGTACCCAAAGCACGTGCCTACTTTCCTTCCTCTACCATCCTAGGAAGGGATCAATGTCTTCAAAACTGCGTTCACACTGGCTCCCCTGCTGGAATTTCTGTCCTGCTTGTGCTTCCCATAGCGCTTCAGACACCTCCCTCAGCAACGCACACACGGTTTATCGCACGGGGAGAATTAAAACAAACAAATAAATAAATAAAAATACCGAACAGCGTTAAAGGCAGCTCGGTGCCTCCCGGGCAGGGCACCTCCCGCGGCCGCGCTCCCCCCACTCACCGCTGAGGTGCGGAGCCGGCTTCCCCCTCTCCGCCCCTCCCGGCCAGGTGTAGCGGCCCGGGGGCGCCGCTCGGTGAAGGCGGGCGGTTCGCGGCTGCCAGTGGTTGGGCGCTCGTTGCCTGTCACAGGGCGGCGTGTCAGCGGGCTGGCTCCGCCTCGGCGCCGCGCCTCCTCCCGCCCATGCACAGACATGACACAGACACACAGTCACTGCAGCTGCTGCTGAGCCCGGGGCAGAGCGGCGGCGGCGGCGAGCACCCCTCTGCCGGCGCTGGAGCGCTGCCGGCGGTGGGCGGCGAGACCCGCAGGGGGCAGCCTGGCACCGGGCGGGGGAAAGCTGGCAGCGGGGAAGGGGCGGGAGGCAAGGAAGGAAGGAAGGAAGGAAGGAAGGAAGAAAGGGAAGGGGGCAGCCTGGCACTCCGAGCCGGAGGCGGCACCGGGCAGCGGCACGGAGCGAGCCCGGGCGGAGCGCGGCACCCAGCGGCCGCTGAGGCTGAGGCTGGGCCGGCGGCTGTAAAAGCGGGGCCGGGGGGAGCCGCTCCGCGCCCGGCTGCACGCTGCCGGTGACCTTCCCGGAGCTGCTCAGGCCGGGCAGGGCCTCGTCTCCCCGCGGAGATCGTGCGGCAGGCCCCGGGGAGAGAAGAGGAGAGGAGGCCGGGCCGGAATCTCCCGCCGCCCCCGGGTCTTGCCGGCCGTCGGCGGGGCCTGTGCGGGGAGAAGGGGCGGGAGACGGCGAGCGGGACGGTCGGGCGGCACCTCCCGACAGTGGGGAGGCCGTGAAGAGAGGAAAGGGAGGAGGAGGCAGCCCGAGGCGGCGCATCCCGGGAGGAGCGAGGAACTCCCCGTTGCCGTCCTTCTCTCCGCGCATCCCGCGGAGAGCGGGGACCGCCGGCTGGCATCTCCCGGCTGCGGGACCGGAGCTGGAGCTGCGCGCCGGGAGCGGGGAAGGAAGGAACACGGGGAAGAGGCGCCGGGCGTCCCGCCGCCGTCCGGGGGAGGTGAGTGCGAGGCCGTGTCGGTGCTGGGGCCGGGGGAAGGCGAGGAGCCGTCGGTCAGTGCCCCTCTGCGGGCGAACCGGGAGCTGTGCCGGGAGGGAGTCCCGGCTGCGAGAGGCACCTGCGCGCCCCTCCGGAGTTTCTCCGGGACTCTGAGGGTTCCCCAGCCCCGGCTGCTGTCGTCCGGGCGGGCTGCTCTGTCACCTCGTATCCGAGCGTCACTTCGTTCGGATCGTTAAGCCTCGCTCGCCGGGGTTGGAGGTGACTTGAAGTTTGGCGGAGCCTTATGTAACACTTTTTGGAGAGGCTGTGCAACGTTTTGTTTTTAGAAAGCGAGCGGTTTCTTTGTAGAGCGGTCTTGATTCGCGTTCTCACCTGAGCGCAGCGTCCTCTGCTTTGTTCAACTTGGAACGCGGGGGTATTGCTGGAGATAGAGCCGAGTTTTTCCCAATGTGCGTTAAGAAAAAATTAACCTAGGGAGGCATCTGGGCAGTGGTAACCGGATCTAAACCTTTTAGCGTACGTATAGCCTATACGTACGCTAAAACTGTTACACTTTTGTTGCACTCTTAAATTAATCACAGGAACGTTTCCACGGCACTGGTTGTCATTGATGTATTCTGGGAGGTACAGGCACCGGGATAGAAAAACTGATGAATCCGAAGTCCTGGACCTTTTTTTTTAAATGCGGTTTTACTGATAGAAGGAAGAAAAAGCACTGGGCTAAACAGACTGCTGTGTTAAAACCAGACTTGCCAATTGCCAACAGGTCAGCATGTTTTATTTAATGAAATCTTCTGGATGCAGAGTAATTTTCTTTGTATAGCATTATTTTACTTGCTCAGAAGCAGCAGAGAAATGAGAAAAATGAATTGAAAGGTTGCCTAATTTCCCTGCAGTTCTGTAAGTGGCTGTCTTTCCAGCAAATAATAATAATTAAAAAAAAAAAAGGTGAGCTTTTTACTTCACATGAAAAGGCAGGGAAGTGATTTGCTACATATTCTTTTGACTCCTACTGCAAAGGTACGCTAGGGGGACTAGTTAGTGTGGGTTTTGTTCCCACCAATGTGAAAATACACCAATGTAATAACACCTATGAAGTGAAGACTTCTTGCCTTCTGTTGCTTCATCATTAGGCTGTAAGCTTAAAGGAAAAATCATACGTGTAAATGTGAAGGATGAGTTTAGAGCAAGAGAGAATACTTCAACAAAATCATTTCGCTTTGTTCTGCATTCCCTGCTGCAAGCAAAGATAAGTTATCAAAGGCAGGTTTACTTAGAAGAACTAAACAAGAAAAAAATACCCCCACAAACTTTCTGTCTCTGTTGCAGTTTTTGTTTCGTTGTTTCAAATGGAGAGATGACCAAGGTGGAACAGGTTTCCTTGGGCTTCTTGAGAAATGCAAGTTTCTGGTAAATATTACAAGTTTGAAATGTGAAATTCCTATTGCTTAGGTGTCCTGTAACAGCTCCTGATCAGCAAGGCTGCAAGTCATGTAGAAGCTGCAGGATCAGCAGAGTCTCTGATGGATAACTGGACTGGTAGGTTCTTTGTGTTTCTTCTTTCCTTTTTTTTTCTTTTTTTTCCCCCTTTTCTTTAATTGCCCACTGTGGTACCGGATTCCTTTTCTTCATCCCATTGATGTTTAATTCCTGCAGTTTTTGTCTTATATTCTGTATTGCTTCTTTTCTGTTTAAAGTGCATGCTCTTTTCAGTTGCTGGTAAGGAAGCTTGGATGTATTTGCATGGCAGTATGTAGCAAGATTCACTTTTTAGTATTAGATATATTAATTTAAACTTTTTCTTTAGCATTCAACTGTTGTGAAAATATAAGGGTTTTCTTTCAGGTCTGGAGAAAATTGCACTGAGTTTTTCTTTAAAGGAGCACTCAAAATACTATTACTCACGGATGTGTTGGATTCTGTATGCCAGCTATTCAGTCTGCTGTAATTCTAAAGCACAGTCCCTCAAAAAGCCAAACTGCACAGCAGTTGTGAATAATTGTTTGTCGTGTGACAACATTGACATCTGTCACAGTCTTGATCTGCTAAAATTTCAGAGTGTAGGTCTTAATGTTAGCAAAAGCAATATTTCTCCTGAATGAATTATGTTAGGAACTTGCTAGACTTGGCATTTCTCATGTATACCTCTATTGCTAAATGGAAGTGTTCTTTAATATGGTTTTAAAGGAACGAAAGTCCAAAGTATTTTTTTGTTTGACTATTTCTTGCTGAAATGTTTATTTCCTTAGTTTTAGCTGGACTAAATGATTGGTTGTCAGTAGACCCTTAATGGAATATACTGCCCTCTCGTTCTCTGATTTTTGTGTATGTGTCTGCCTTGCAAGGAGTAATCCTAAACACGCACAAAAAAATCCAAGCTATTTTGCCAGATGATTTTAAACTGAAGGCTAATCTATAATGTGATGTAGCAGAAATGCTAAGTCATGGCCCGAAACAGTGATTGAGCACCTGGTGGGAAGGCAGGGCCAACCCAGGGGAGCTCAGCTGCATGCAATGCACCTGAGTGACTGGAATGTGTGAGGCCAGGATCCATCCCTTCCCAGACCTCATTTAAGGGTTGGCAGTGGAGGTGAGGGTATCTTATTGGAGATCCCTGTTTACCTGAGACCTTCCAAGGGTAAGCAGCTTCTTTCCTTTATTTCTGTGCCCACAGTTGTTGCACTTGAGCCAATCCTCACTTGCTGCAGTCTGGGACTTTGCTGTCATTGCTGTGCTTTCCATCATATTACACCTGACTGCAAATTCTTGGTTGCCTGTGCTGATCTCAATCCACATGTGAACTCTGATGGGAGTTGTTTGTCTGGATCCAGTATGGCATATGGACCTCCTCCTTTCTGCCCAGGCACCTGGGTTTGTGTGAAGGCCTGTGTTACTGAGCCCTTGCTGGCTTTGATTAAAGACCTTTCATGAACTGCGTTAGAATTAATTTAAAAGTAGACATTATAAGGATATGAGATTTGCTGTGTCTGCTTTTTCCTTTCACCTATGTGTGCTGACAACATCAGCACAAAGTACTTGAGATGAGGACATAATGGCCAATGCAGATTTACATTTGGTCATATATGAGTTTATCTACACAGTTATGTTATTTTCCTAATTCTGTTGGCTCAAGAACTTTCTGAACGCTAGTCTTGCACATACATTCAGAAACACATGCAGTACTTTTACCCTGTTAATAGTCTGATTTTGACCCATCTTTTTTTATTTTTTGTGATGAATGCTAGCTTTAAAAATCAGTCACTTTCTTGTTGTTTCCCACTTGGTGTAATTTATGAGCTGGAGAGTCTGAACTACCACCAGGGATAGAAATTTTATTCTTTTTTGCTTTTTCCATTTGATTGCTTTTTTTTTTTTTTTAAGTCTTCAGATTCTCCTTGTGTCCCTTCCCACTCCTACCTGGGGATAAGGGCTAAGAAATGAGCATTGTACTTCATAGGAGTTCATGACTCCTTTTGGCAAGACTTGGCTTAGCATTTGGAAGTCTGTCATCTGCTGTCAAAGCTCATTCAATGCATGGTTGTGAAAGGAGAGTAACAGTTAGCAAAGTATATTTTACAGGGAACTTGGTGGCTCAGAAATCAAAGAGAAATTTGATGGAAGGGATTATCCTGGCTTTGGCAATGACTTTGAAGCAGAACTGCCAAGTCTGGAATCCTTGTGTAAGTGCCATCTGTGTCAGAATTAGAAGCAAACAGTGTAAAATAGTTCCTTTACCTGTTTTAATTTGCAGACCTGACCGTATCTGATCTAACACTACTTAAATTAATTTCCAAATAACTGTTCTTTCTAGAACGTAGGTGCTATTTCCACAGCAATTGAGTTAACTGGGTAGAAGCTGCACTTTAAATTGACAAGAGGAGCTACAGCAATGTCTGTTTAGTGCAATAGGAAAAATCCAGACCTAATCACGTAGCCTGGTGGAAGCTGAAAATCTGAGTGCAGGAAGAGTGCAGTCTGTCTTGCCAACTTCTGTGTAAGGTAGATATGCTTGGAAAATAATAATAATAATAAGAAATAACTGTTAAGGAGTTCTCTGTCATTTTACTTCCCATCTCTCGACCAGCACTGTAAGGAGATAGGTGCCACAACTCTACAAGACCTTTTGGACTGTTGTTCCTTGAATTGTTTTTGTTACTGTATCAATTTCAGGGAATGGAAGAGTGGTGTTGCAGGTAGTAACCCAGGCCTGATGCATGCTGAAAAATATTTGACAGCTAAGACTTAGTGAGCTGGAGAAAACCATAGAATTATGTTACTTTGGAATCTTTATTTAAATTTAAATGCAAATGAGTAGAATGAAGGTTCTTGTTTTAGAAAGATGAGCGAGGAAGAGAACAGAAGGGGCAGAGAAGTGAGGAACAGCAACTGTGGAATTAGAAAAGTAAACTCTTAGTTTACTTAGAAATTTCTAGATAGACTTTTGTACTTATTTAGGGACTTAGGAATTTATGTCTATTTGGAGAAAGAAATACTTCTCACCCTAGAATAGAAAGTATTACTGGGTGATGAATGGGTGGAATTAGAAGAATTGTGAACTGTTTGGATGAGGTGGAGTTTCCAATTCATATTCAGGCCTTTCAACTCGGCTCCCCCACGTTAGTTTTCAGTTTTCTCTTCTTTCTGATTCACTGCTGTGCCCTTAAACCTCAGTAGCCTCAGTAATGAATTTCTTTGGAGACAGTTTTCCATTCTGACTTCAGCTAATGCTGCTGCTACTGGTCAATACTGCAAATGGAATTCTATGTTCAGAAGTTACTGAACTTCAGTTTATGATATTTTTTTTTATTCAGTGTTTTTTTTCAGACCAAAGGTACTGGAAAGATGTATGCCACTGGATAGAAATAGGAAATTAAAACCAGTCATCTAGTATTACTAAAAACCTCAAATATGTTCTTTAGATCGTGTTGCTCTTAAGAATCTTAGCTTTCGTTTGCTTTCAAACAGAAGGGAGTCTTAGGCTTCCTATTTCTTGTAGAAAATGAACTGACGTTATCCCTCCAAGCAGAAGTTGAATTGTTTCTGTAGTCTCATTTTTTCAGTCCCGAGACTGGTTCTAGAATATGACTCCGATTTAAGCACAGGGAGGTTATCATTCATTTTAGGCAAGACTTCTAAGATAAAATATTGGCTACCAAGCTTGAGAATTCTTCAGATAAAGTTGGTTACTGCATCTTTAAAAGGATTAAATTGTGTTTTGGATTCATTATTAAGTGTGATGCAACAAGATGCTGCTCTATTAAAGTAGAGAACTGGAACACTGAAGGCTGGAGACTCCTGTGAAGGTGGATTTTTTTCCTGTTGTCATTATTAGAATATTTTACTGTTTATGTCCTTATCCTTGGTCTTTGTGAGCTTTTTATCATAAACTGCATTCATGAGAAATCTTTATCTTCCATGATTTCCAAGTAGTAGAAATCAGTAGGTGATGATGCCATAAGCACTTGTAGTTGCCTGGAAAGTTGCAGTGCTTTCCCATACTGACTGACATTAGCTTTCAGAAAGCAGCAAAGTGGTAGAAGCATGCTTGTCTTCATTAGGATGAATCTTGACAAAACACAGAATGCTGCAAATGGAGAAAGGAGGGATTAAAAAAATAATAAATAAATTGGTACTGATACTGAGTCTATAACAATTTGGGACCCAGGAGGGGCTAAAACAAATCAGTTGGTGACAGGCAAGAAAGGGAGAACTTTGTATTTGATGGCATTTATCCTATGACAGATTTGAGACCACTGTAGTGCGGTATGAACCATTACCTTGGCAAGAGAAAATCAAATGTGCAAATGGAGGACGTTTCAGATACAACTGTCCTAAACTGGGCATCCAGCAATTATCTTTCGGTTAAAGCTTGAATAAAGAAGCAGTGTGTATGCTTGGTCTAGGATAGGTTCGCATGATTCCATGGCTGCTTTCGGACCTCCAATGTGAAAAAGAAAGTTAACTGGCTGCATTTCATTATGAATACTGTGGTCTTTTTGCCCTTTCCCTTGTTCTTACTACAAGCTTAGTGCATCTTTGGGCTGGTAGGTTAAAATAGTAGCTTTGTGTCATTCAGACCCATTGTTTAAAGTATGGTGACGAAGGACCTGCAATGCTGACATTTCCTTCTCATATGAATGCATTCCATTAGGAATGACTGATGTGTGGCCAAAATCAGGTCATTTTGCACCTGGTTTATATGGTGGGGAACTGTGTACTGTTACTTCTTTTCTGTGCAGTTATCGATCTGGGAATTTACATCTTTACTGCTGGTATCCAGAGCCTTGCAGTTTTTGCCTTGCTGGGTCAGTTGGTTGTAGAATCTCAACTTCTTTATACTGCCATTGTCCTCTGCTGTCATGCCAGTGCTCACGAGTGTCATCTGAGGTACGTGAAGGTACGTGTACGTGAACCTGCATCATATAGGAGGAAGACCTGAAGTACTGTCCAGTAAGCTTAGGTCCTGATTTATGTTACAATAACAATGGAACTGTGTGCAGTTGGTGAATATATATATATATATATATATATATATATATATTTTTTTTTCCTCATTAGGATGAACGAAGTAGTAACTTTGTGCCACTGGTATGTGAAAAACTGAATGTGATGACAGAAGTTTTCCTTTGCAGTATAACTTTGCTGATTTTCCAGTCTTAGGCATCACGTGGAAATAAATTCATGGGTTCTTGAATGCTTTACAATGCAGTTTAGGACAAGGCAGAGGACAATGCAGAAACTTAAAATGATGCTCAGCAGGTAAAGTGATTTGAGCAGAGTTCCCCAGGTGGTCAGTCAAAAAGCAAAGAGCAGATCACTGGTTTCCTGAGTCACTGGCTTGTGCTTTGAGCATGTAAAAACACCTGTGTCTTTAGCAAAAAATTATTGCTTAATATATTTGTGCCTTAGATGATAAAATGGTCTCTGATAGTCAGCATATAGTATTTTTAAATGTACATGTGCATATGTACATCTTCAAAAAATGACTAATAATTATAAGTTATTGAACTGGATAAATGAAGCTCGCCTAGTAGAGATTACAGATGCTCTCTGTTGATTTAGAGGCAGTGCTGTGACCAAGGAAAGACAGGAATGTTTTTCTTCTCCAAAGCAGAAAATAGTATGCTTAAAGGAGAAGGAAATGGGAGAATGCTTGTAGGAGTAAACAGCAATATCTTGGTCTTCAGAGCTTGTAGATTAATGTTCTTTAAGTATATAGAGTTTTATCTATGGATGGATGGTGCTAAGAAACTTGGAGAGTGAAACCGCCACAGACCATTGAGCCAGCAAATGTAGCAGAAGTCATCATAAATGAACATTAAAGAGGCCAAAATCTGCGCTGATTTATTGATAGATGCTAACTGGGTAAAAAGTACCGTGCTTCTACTGGTGAAGTTTTATATTGGTTTTAGGTTGTTTTTGAGCACTGATAAGCAAGGGCAGGCACAGCATCTGTCTCAGCAGAAGGCTACTTGCATGCTTGTATGGTGTGTATCCCACTGTCAGATTGAAAAATGTGTCCTATGTCAGTAGTAAAGATTTCTAGAACTGTAGTTAGTATCAGGAGTTCTCTGAAATAATTGTGCAGTGTATCTTCTGTCTTGTTGCATTTTCTTCCTTTGCAGCTTTCTTCTGCGTTGGAGGTTAATATGTTGAAGAAGGTTGATGATTTCATTTTTTTTCCCCATTTCTTTATCATACACGCTTTCATATCTTTTTATGGCCTTGTATGGGGCATTTGAGAAAGCATCTTGACCTTTTTTTGGTTGAAGTAGTGAAATTATGAATGTAGGATAGAAAGCGGTTATTTATTAATATTATGAGCACACCTAGAGGCTTGGTCTCCATTTGTTCTGGGTGAAGCACAAATACAACAACTCTGTGTACGTTAAGGGTACTTAGTGAAATATACTGTTCCTTTCTACCAGCCTGAGCACTGGTGCATGGCTGGAACTTCTCTGACACAGCAGTGTTTTTAGAGAACGCTGAGAGGCTGAGGGTTGGAAGAGATCTCTGAAGGTCTGCTCGTGCTTTCTGGTCAGGTGGCCCGTATCAGGTACCCACTGCAGTGTCACCTGTACTGGTCTGCTCTTTTTTCCTTATCCATGAACTCTTAGCTGACTCATCATCAATCCTCAGGCAGATCGCCATGTATTTCAGCTGCTCTCTGATGTATAGGGTGATGACTCCCATCTCCTTGCTTTTGTTGCTTGTCCTTCCTAAAGAGCCCATGCCTTTCCATTGCAGCAGTCCAGTCAAGCAAGCCATCCTACCATGTCTCCATGATTCCCACAAAATCACAACTGTGCAATTGCACCCAGGTCTTTAATTCCTTGTATTTATTCATACTTAAAAATACATATATTAAAAACAAAAGTGCACAAATGATGGGAGCAATTCAGATAAAAGCACTGTTTCTGCCAGTATAGGTGTGACTACAGTGGCAGCTTCTGCTAGCCAAGTTACATCAATCAATCTTTGCAATGTCAGTCAACTGAGCTGAGATGTTAAAAATTCCAAAGCGTGAAACTGTTTCCTGCCCAAAAGAGCTTACAAAATACTGAAGAGTGTGCTAATGTGTTTGAAAGCTGATAGTTTGCGCTTTTTTTTTTTTGAAGTTATACTTTTCATCTTGGTAATTTGTCATTTTGACTAATGCTGGCTTGTTCTTCAACAGTTTGTATTCTTGTATTGTGATCCATTGGTTGCAGCAACATGGGCCAGCTGAAACAATTCTCTGCAACGTAACTGTTTTTCTCTGTCAGGTTATCTTGCTCTTCAATTGAGGCGGTATTTTAAGTATTTTTTATAACTGACTTGAAAGTGCTAAAATAAAATCTTATAGCAGTATGTAACCACAATTTTTTTGGCCTAACCAAACAGAAACCTCTAAGAGAATGGAGACAGATCCCACTGCACCTGCCTTGTGATTGTAATCTGTGGAGGTGAGGTGAATCTAACATGGCAGGAACTGAGTCACTCATCACAGATAGCAAGAAATCCAGCTTCCCTTGTGTTTTCTTGTCTTTACCTTTATTTGCTATGTGTATCTGCATTTCTGTTGCAGCTTTTTTGATCTTTAAGAACTTGTTCTGTTTGGTCTGTTTTAAGTCAGGTACGACTATCATTTTAGGACTTAATATCTTTGACTAAGCCGAACAAAATGGGATTTTTGGTTAAACTTTAGTGCACTGAGCACTGATATTTTATCAGGGCAGAGATAAGATTATTAGGAGTGAGTAGTGTTTTTTTCAGAGGCTGTTTGTGATGTTGACTTCAATCTTTGCAGTGAGGCATCGTTCTCAAATTGTTCAGATTATCTCAGATCTATTTTGGAATGCTCACTACTGCTAGACAAATAATTGAGGTGATAATTCCTAAGTTAGCTATTCCTGCGAAATATCAACCCAGCAACAAACTTCGGTGCTTTTGTTGCTGCCTGGAACTCTGAGTTGACTGTGGTAACCCATTGCAAGTTTTGACTAGTAACCAGCTGTGCTAATCTAGGCTGAACAATGGGAGGACATGGAACCTGTGCTCATTGCTTCTAGCTAGTCTCTGTTCCTGTCTTTATCAAATTCATGTCCTTGTTATTTTTTTTAAGGCCCTACTCAAAACTGCAGCGAGGCTGTTCCAGTTAAGTTCACGAGGATTCAAGCCAGACCATTAATGAGCTGAAGTGAAAAACATTGCCATTTTCACTTTTCCTAAGACCTATTTCCCTGAAATCAGTGCTTCTCACAACGGAGCGAGTGCGGTACTACCCGATGTAGATGAAAATCTGTCAGTGTTGCACTTTCTGATTGCCTCTCCATCCATTTCTGCTGGCTTTCACTGTGGTGGAACGTTGGTAGGAAGACAGTGATGCTTCTGGATGGCATGGAAATCTTAGTAGAGACCCCAGTTTTGATCTACGTCAGTAGCACTGGACACTGCAGATAAGTGTGAACATAGCATGCCAGTCCTTCTGATGAATCTTTTTGCAGAAGTCTTTCCCGTTAGCTGTGGCTAAAGAGCCATGAAGCACCCTAAACAAAGAAAATGGAATTCAGCAGAGCACGTAATGGGCAAATTTACACAAATTATGGCTTTGTATCTAGCACCTTGATTCTGCTGGACGTGTGTGCCTTTTGATACTGTTGTAATGGACATAGCAAAGCTTTTACATAGTGATATAGAATAAAAAAGATTTGCAGTGCTGATTTAAGAAAAACAACAGAAATTTCAGCTGTGAAAGTGCTAGTGTTGAAAGCAGCCCAGGTCTATCAGTGTCTCTTGGTATTTAATGTTGTAGTATTCCTTTGTTATGTTAGTACTTGAGAACCTGTTCTGATGTGTCATTAAGATGGGAATGAAACCACATTATGCAAAACTGAAGTATCAACGGTCTGTCCATTTACTTTCTATCCTCTTTTCCTGCTTCTTTTCCATGAAACAATGGTTGTTTATATCTCTGCATGTTAACGTTTGCCAAGTGAAATATTTAAGATATTTTGCTAAATATTTTGCTTTCATTTAGAATTAAGTTTCATTCAAGATATTCTTGTCATGGCCTACAGTTGGTGTTAATGCTCTGATTTTAAGAACTTTTTTTTTTTTTTTTTTTTTTTTTTAATTTTCTTTTTACTGGCAAGGCACAAGTTATAGATATATGAGGTTTTGCTGTAATTCCAGGAATAGCTTTGTGGTGCAGGCAAGAATCTGTACTCTAGAGATGGCTTCATTGAGGGCTTCATTAAGCGTAGAAACATATCTGAGATAACCTTTTATGTTTATGAACTGGGATGTGGATGGTATGTTTAATTAATCCCTCTAAGCATTTCTGTATGGCCAAGATGCTGTCATATCTGCACCATCTTTTTTAACCTTTCTTAAGTATGCAGCTGATGCGTAGACTGAAGTTCTGTATTTATTTCTATAAACAATTATTTCTATAAAAATACTAACTATTCCAATAAGGGAAAGATTCTCTAGCCATCGTGGCACAGTTTGTGCAGAATTTTTTGCCAATGTTGAATAACAAACGGGAGGAACAAGTTACATAAGAACCTCATTAAAACACTGACATCTCTTGACTATCTGTCCCATGTTTCATACATCTAGAACTTGTGGATGCTCTGGATCTGTTAGGATAAAATCCCTTTGAGGTGAAGACAAACATGGAATGTTAGTTAGTCAGAAACATTGTCTTTAGTCTGTGATGGTCACTAGCTCCTGTGTAATTATTTACAAGGAATAGTGGTTTTAAAACAGTTTTTAATTTTCTTTAATTGACTAGGAAATAATTTGTATATGTTATTTTCCATCTGCTTATAGATCTACATCCGTAAAAACATTCAGGGCTTTGCTGACCAAACTGCTAACCTGAAATAAAGTGTAAATTGACATAGGTCTAATTTCTGTAAGTACAACTTAGGAAATTGTATTAGCATGTTGCAGAACCATTGAGGCTAATTCCATTCATGTAAGAATGTAATGTCAAGACGACTCTTGACTTGAATTCATGATCGTAAAAAGCTTCAAGTTTTCTTTGGCTCCAAGTGGTATTCATTACCTCTAAAGTTTTGCCTTGAATAATTATGTTAAAAAGTGTATTTACTTACTGGAAGAAGGGATGGCTTACTTCACAGAGCAAATGAAAGACTTTCATGGCATTATATCTGCATGTGTCTTTTCAGTATTAAGAATTTTCATGTCATAAGAAGCACATTTCTTCCTGTACAAATGTGAAATTGTGTTGTAAATGAAATCTCTTAATTACTGCTCAGCTTTGCTAAGCTATTTGCTTGAGTCAGCAACTGCTGAAAAATACCATAATTATGAAGCAGAAATTTAGGACTGAAGATTTTAAACATTTCATTCTTCCCCATCATTAAGAGAATAGTGGTGTAGAGTTCAGGAGGAAGAATGTTCTAGTTTCAATAAACACTGTTCAAATTCTTGTATTACAGGCTTATGGTTTTTAGATTAGAGTGGCATGTTCTTGTTTCTCTTCCACCTTCTCACTTGCAGTCTAACTGTTGGGTTTGCATCTAGTTTTTAGACTCAACTGTTTACTTTATAGCTGTATTTTTTTTTTTTTTTCAATAGTCTGGTTTTGAAACACACTTCAGGTTAGGTGGTTTATGCCTCTCTGGGAAAAGGTTGCCTTGAGATCAAAAGTTGATGGTGTCTTGTTTGTTCTCTTTCCTTATTGATAGATATGAAAGTATCCTGAAAATTGTTCTTGGTGATTGAGAAGCTTGACTGCAGTGAGATCTGTAGTTTCTACGGAGTGGAGCTGGCATGATAGCCTGCATGAGATTTGTGGACTGCTTTGTAAAATCATCCAGTTGTCTGCTTAGGACTGTACAGAGTATCAAATTCTCATTCTGTCTGAGGCCCGGGTTAAAATCCTAATTTGCTCTATGTGGAAAGTGAGCAATTTTACTTAGCTCTAGTCTTCATTTTGAGATAGACTGTAGGATGCTTACACACTGTAGTCTGTAGTGAATGCTGTGAATGCTGAAACAGGTGGTGTCATCTGAGAGTAATGACTCCCTTGTGGCATCCCTGAATGCACAGTGACCACTGATAGTAGTACTTGCTCAGTTTTTTTTATGCTTTACTTACATTTGGATTTTGTGCACACTGTAGAACAGAGATAACTTAATGAAGTATTTATACTGTGGTTAGCACAGGAAAAAAAACATAGGTCTTTGGTAATGCCTGGCAACCACAGTTTGTAAAGCCTAGTATGGTGCTCAGTAAATACAGCATTATGCAGTTAGACAAAGCTGGCAGGTCTAATTAAAATCACACCTCTTATCCTGATGTTACTGAATGTACCTTTAAACTGTAGCCTAGATTCTCTCTCTTAACAAGTGAGAGTATTTTCCTGTTTGCCACTCATAACTGTGGAGGATTCCAGTCTTTAGAAAACACAGGTAAGAATAGCTATATTATTAGAACAAAAGTGGAAATATTAAAAGAAGGGAGGATGCAAAAACCATTCCGTAATCCTCTGTGATAATGGCCTTAAGCCACGTGTCCTTGTGATTTATGCACTTGTTTTTATTTGTTCTCTTTGACAGAAAGCTGTGTCACTGAAGAGATTTGATAATAACCTGTTTCATACGACTGTAGTCACTTGTATTTATGGAAAAAATAATTGGAGGCCACTTATGGATTTAGTCATTCTTGCTATATGCGTTTCACCTCTGATGTAATCTTGGTAGTTTAGATGGGATTTGGCAGGGACTTATGCTCACATTGTTCTATCCCACTACACATAGAATTGTCTTCCTTTTTCTTTTAATATGTTGGAAGACTGATGTGTATGTACTGTTCCTTTAGTTTGTATACATGTAGTCTGCATACATGAGTATAGATTGTCAGAATTTGCAGTTTACTTGCTGGAAGTATGCTGTTGAATCTATTAAAAAAAAAGAAAAACATATTGAGACAAGCAATCTAAAGAAGAGGAAGAAAATAAAAATAAAAACAAAACAACAACAACAAAAAACCTGGTGTATTTCTTTAATCTTAATTGCAGCCTCAGTTTCTTAGTACTAAGTGTTACTGAGGATCTCTAGGGGGTGAAAGTGAGTTTCAGGTCTTAGGTACCTGACTTATTCCAAGAGCCACGTGCTTGAGTAGCTGAAGAAAGTGGAAGAAAGATAACACACTGGAGCACGGGTCTAAGAGATAGAGGCCTTGTTGGTCTGTTTTGCTGTTATTGAGGTGGGAGAAAAAATCTGAGGGGATTTTTTTTCTTCTGAAAGGAAATACTTGCTGCTTCTGTGACTGTGCATCTTCTCTGCATTAAAATGTTACCTTTGTGTATTATCTTGTAATGAAAAAGTTGTTCTAGTGCAACTCTTTTATGTTAGCTAAACTCAGTTGGCTTCCCTGCTGTGACTTCAATAATGCATCATTTCCGAAGTTCAGAGGATTTAATGCATTTCAGGTGAATCTGTGAGTTGCTATTAGATGGTTAGAAGGAAAACGGCTGTAATAGATTGGATGCAAAAGCTGCTTCCCCGGCTTCTTTCCCATCCCGCCCACTAACATGCAGAAGCATCTGCCTCTCATCTCCTCTTTGCCTGGCATGCTGTGTGAGTGCATTTTGACAAACGTTTAATGAGCAGGGATCTTTGGAAAACCTATGAGAGAAAATAACAGCGGTGAGAAATGAAAGTAATTTTGTCTTACTAGATAGATTGCTACTTATGCAATAGAGGGTGATGCTGTGGCAAATGAAAATACTTCTGTAGTAAATGTTATCACAGCAAAAGAGCCTGTCGTTTCTAGCTCTGCTGTAATACAGCATCTCCAAGTTTATAACGATTATTTATAACTTCAAAAAAGTGCAGGTGGTTTTTGCTTATATTCTTCACAGAAGTTAGATGCTTTTCTTTTTGTAAAATTTCATGAATGTTATCTTCTGTCTCTTGAGTTATTTGAGCACTGAGTGAGGGAGTGTGCTTTTTCATTGAAAACATTAAGATTTTGAACTTTGTGTATTTGCGAATAGGAATAAGGACTTAAATCTTCCCCACGTCACGAGCCTACAGAAATGACATTTATTGCTTCAGTTGTTGGAACGTATGGGAAGGTATAAGAGGTTTGAGACCCCTGTATTTTCCTGAATGTGGATTTTCTCCAATAATTTTACTACTTACGCAGTTTGGTGTCAGTGTATTTTTTTTTTTAGGTGGTATTTAAGATTGAAAGGAATCGTGTAGCAAGCTCTGAAAACACCCTCAAATCTTTAATAAGTAATGCTACTGTTTATAGCACATGTGAAGCCTTAAGTAGTTGTGCTAACATTAAGCGTTTGAAGAATTGCAGTCATTTGAATTGGATTTAATAGTTGTTTGTGTCTGGTAAAGAACTGGCAAAAAAGGAGAGCTGAGCAGTTCTCAGGAATCCTGGAAGAAAATCAAAGACGCAAATAATCTTGCTCTTGGATTTCTGCTTGTTTTTATGTACCATGTATTCCTGACCTAATAGAATAAAACGGTGTAAATTCTTCTGTATCTGCTTGGCTTGCCTGTATCTGTCCAGATTTCTATAATTTCAGCATCTCTTAAGCAAAAAAGTTTTTGAAGCTGAAGTGGAATGAAGATGCTGGGTAGAAATATTTGTATGGGGAATGAGTAAATTCTGCAAGTTGCATGCTGGTGTAAGCATGGAAAATAGTAAAACAAGGAAAGAGAATGGAAGCCTTGTAAAAAACTAGTTTTTTTTTTTTTTTTCTGTAATGTCCTTCTGAATTCATGTATTGCGTACAGGTGTTGATTTTTAAATGCTATAATGTAGCTTGATGTTGGGAGATGTTATATAAATTCAGTCATACCTTAAAAAAAAGGAAAATCTACAGAAGTTGATAGCAATAAACATCATCCATCGATAGGTACTCAGTAAGCATGTAAATGTTCTCCGTGCATCAGAACCACCCACTCTGTTTCAGTAGCAACAGGTGGGAGAGAGCCTCACAGCTCTGGTAGAGCCAAGACAGGTCTGAGTAGATGACTAAGCTACTCAAAGGTATCAGCATTTCATGAAACTGACTAGGAGGTGTCTTCCCATGTGGAAGCACTGCAATTACAGAACTATCCAAAACTCTATGGCTTAGTAGAAAGACTCCGTTTTGCTTCACTGACTGGCAAAGTTCTTTGGCCTACGGATAAATCTCTCATAAGAAGAAATCTCATCATCCTACTGAAGCCTAGGGAGAACATTTTGTGGACTTGTCTAAACCATTCTAGTAGCTGTTTGGTTTAATTGAGGTCATGTTTCTATTTAATATAAAAGACGGTTGTCAAAAGATTTGACCCGTTAATGGAATTAAACTTTGATTGTTTCAGGGGAAAAACGTTGGTAGGCTACCTCTTTGACTTGTGGTCTGTATTTTCTCTAATATGTCTTTATTGTTGTTATCCAAATTCATCTGGTTCTGTTTTTCATCTCTTTACAGTTGTCATATTGAAACTGACTGTAGTACATGGTATATTTCCTTTAGTGTTATTCATTCCTCAGAAGGCTAGCCTGATAGTAAACTGTGCATTGCTTGTTTGAAATACTAGAGGGATGCATCTGGAAGGTAAGACGTCCCAGATAGATATCTTGTTGAGATGCAGTGGGGAATTTGCTTGGTATTTTTTGTTTTCTCTTATCCAAGACAGGAGGATGCAGAAAGGTTGATCTTAATTTCTTGGTCTTTTCATTTTTATTTTTTTTCTACAGTGAGATGTTTGCTAATGCTGGGGGAATTATTCTAATCATTGAGCCTGATGGAATCAGCTTGTAGAATTCCAGCAGTTATTCCTGGATCCCGGAATCACATTTTGTAAATGAACTATACCTAACACAGCTTTTTGAATCTTCAAGATTTGAATTTACAAGGAAGGCACCGCATTTCATTCTTTGACCCAACAGTTGTTTTATCTCACATTGGCAGTGGTGTTTTTATATTCTTAAGTATTTCTGTAGGAAGCCAATTGATCAGTATGAACTAAAAGTCCAGGCCATTCAGACAGTACTGTGCACCAATGCCCATTAGACCTCGAGAAGACGTTTTAAAGAACATAAAAGTTACAGGAGCTCAAAAGGGTGGATAACAATACCTATATTAAGGTTAGTAATAGCAAGTCCTGAATGGAACAAACAGTTGCAATTTAGTAGACTTACAAATATGGCAGTGAATTTTTACAATGCCTTTATGAATGCAATAGGTCAGGTGGAAGAACAGATTTCTCAGAAGTCAAAAGAGCTAAATCTGGCAGGTGCTTGAAGAATGCAATCCAGTGAGAAATTCCAAATGAACTTCTTTAGCAAGATTAAAAATTACATGCAATTTGGAATTCTTGTTCGTGCATTTATAAAATTCTTTGCTTTTTGAACAGCCAGACAGTGTTACTAGTGAAAGAACATTCTTCTCCTACAAGTTGATTTATCTGTGCTCTTCGTTCAATTATGATATTTAAGTCAGTTCCTAAAGTATCTTTGCAATTTAAACTAACCTGTTGTATATTTGGAAATACAGAAATTCTTCTTCCCTGTAAGACTAACCCATTTTTTTCCTCTAACCACAGCAGTAATCTGGTATTTTTCCGAACAAAGTAAAAAAAAAATCTATAACTGCACTTTGACAGCCTGCTCCCTAGATAACTGTAGAGTCTACTGTTACCTTCCTGCACTGGCAGCATAAAACTAGAATACAAATGCTTTTTTGGTAGTAATGGATATCCCTTATGATTTCAAATGTAGTTTTCAGAGTGATTTATAATTGGTCACTGGATCGCTATGGTTGCCTGGATGATTTTTATAGGAGTGTGAAGGAAATGGAGAGAGAGGAGGAAGAAGGAGCACTACAAGGCTGGCCTGATCCCAAAGCATCTCAGCCTTAAGTGTTCTGTTTTTGGGGTAGGCATCTGACTAGAGCCACCCCCAGCTGACATCTGTGGAGTGTGCGATCAGCTTTCTGCTCTCTGTGAAACTCGCGCTGAAGAACGGATCTCAGTCAGCATCAATCTCAAAGATGAGTAGTCATCTGTTATCCTCAAGGGATCTCTTTAGTAGGTAGAACAGTACTGAAGCACACTTTTATGGAGTTGTCTTTAGATCTACTGATGCTTTTAACTACTTTCTGTCACTTGACAAGGATTTAAAAAAAAAAATTTTCTTGACCTTCTCATGGTGTTCTGTTATGCAAGATATTTCTTGGCCTATTTTACCAACGTGTGATTTTCTTTTGTATTTGAAATGCTTCTCTAAGCAAGCTATGTGAGTATTTTCTTAGGATTGGAAGTACCCTTCCCTTTCAATGGAGATATTTATCTTTCATTTTATACTCATCTCGTTTTGATCTAAACAGTTGAACTACTCATATTATAAAAATCTGTTTAATTTTCTGCATACGAATGGACAAGATTGTGCTACTTTAAAGGGCTACCAAAGGAATGAGTTTGCTTTCTTTAGAAAAGGTATAACTCTAGGCCAAGCCAGAAGTGCACTCTGACTTGCCTTTTATCTTCATTTGTGCTAGAGCCATTTCAGATATCATCTGTAGCATAAGAGATGGCCTACTAATTTGTAGCACAAGGATTTCTTTGCACCTTTTCTATTAAATTTGCAAACACGAGTAGGAGAAAAGGTTAGTTGCTTCATCTTAAAAGAAGTTTAGATCCTGTAATCAGATGTAAATTGATGCTTTTTTTTCTTTTAATTCTCTTTTAACTTGATGTAGGCTTAAAAAATGTTTACCTAATCCAGACTTGTGGATTCTAGAGTAGACTGCTGCATTAGTATGTTTGGCCATGTTTTGCTTTCTCTGCCAAGAATTGTTTTCCTGTCTATTAATTGGAGCTGTCACTGTGCATGTTGAAGTAACAGTGATTTTTACATGCAGAACCAGCATACCAATCAGTAATTAGCCACAAGTTCAAAGTTCTGCTCCCTAGTGTAATGGTAAAAGTTCATGCCTGAAATACTGCCTTTGTCTTATGAACTCTATTTCCAATTCAAATTGATATTACAGGGGGGTAGATGATTCATTACTATAAATTCATTTGCAGGGGGATATCAGACCCAAGTCAATAAGCATAGTATCTTAAAGAGTGTGGTCTGCTGAGGGGACTGCTGGTCTAGGCTCCAAATGGGTAGATGTTTCTTGTGTGCCTGACTGGGAACTTCTAAGAGATTCTTGTAAAACAAAAAATAAGATATATTTAATTAAACATGCTTTTTTTTTTTTTTTTCCTTGAACTTTTGATGGTATCAATTTCATGAACTTGATACCTTGATACCTGGTGCTGTCAAGATGTAGACTGAATGAATTAAATGATCCTGCCTGAATGACTGAAATGCTGTCCTCTTGGATAAGCTATCAATATTCATTTACTGGAACCAATGGTACTGCTGCAGGGGAAGAGCAACACTTGGCATATGTGTTTACACCCTGTGGAAATCTGAAGACAAAAAAAAAAATGGTTATTGTCACATTAGAATTTTAGAAGAAATTATTTTACCATCATGGTCAGCTTTCATTTATGATGAGTTCAGGACTCTGAAACCTCAGATCTATCTGTCAAGACTGGTAAACATCAGTACATGTCTAGAAAATGAGAAATAACAGCACCCTTAGATACACTTGACCTCTGCTGATGTAGAAGTGGAAATTTGTAAGAGAAATCATAAATTTTTCATGACTGTGGTATGGATGGAAATGTGTGTGAGCATGAGAAGGAACAGCTGAACAAAGAGAAACAACTGAAGGCATGGCCTATGCTGATAACAAAGGATACCATTTCCAGGATGGTGTTCCCACCAGTAAAACTGAGGAGTGGACAGTGGGTAAGAACTGGCCTAAGATTTTTGGTGATTGAATTTAGCAAGTTTCTGAGACAGAAAACTGGGACAGAGACTGGGAATAGGGCAACCAACTGAAAAGTGTGGGGAACTTGATATAAAATAAGTGCTGCATTTCATAAGACTGAATTGATACTTCTCAGACAGAAGCAACCTACTTGTGTGGATACTATTGTCTTGAAAGTCACTTTAGGAACTCTTGCTAATTTCATTAGATCCAAAAAAAATAAAATATTACTTTCCTTCTGGAGAAACTTAAGCTACTGTTTGTTTTTTTCAGTCATGACTGTTGCAATCAATCCAACTGTTTGTGAATTCCTGACCATTCAAGGCATGCAAGCTGGTAACCTTACAGACAAGGGCTTTCTTTCAATGACTTCCTTTTGTGAATTTTGTGTGGCACTTCTATCTTGTCTCTAGACTTCTAGTGCTGCCATTCACTGTCATATGTAAAAATTCTTAAGGATGATATATCTGTGTAATGAAGTCTGTAAGAGGCTCTCTGGAATTTTTGTGTCAGGGCTCTTCTGTAGTTGAGGAAAGGTATGGATTTTTATTTTTTATTTTTCCACAGTGGGAAGGCTTGGTACATCTTTGTGGTTTTATGTGCATGGCCCATTTTCAGGCATCTTGGGAAGTGTTATGAACAATATGAATCCCAGTAATGTGGAGTAAAGGCAAAATCAGCACAGCCTCCTTTGATGCTTAGTACATAGCTGATTCCCGTATCACCTGAAGGTAAGTTTTATTCCTGGCTGTTATCTCCAGTCTTGAAACATACATTGGCTGAAGAAAGCCACTTCTTTGGTGGACCATGCCAGCTCAAAGGTGATGGACCGTTACTGGTGGAACTGCTTGCCTCACTGACTCCTGGGACCTTGGGGCAACAGTAGGGGCATGTTTGGAGGACTCGGTGCAAAGACTCCTTTGCACCTGGGCTGGAAACTCACACTCAGCAAGTCTTTTGCCGGCAGGAAGGTTGCTGTGTTCTGCCAAGCTGGAATAGAGATTTTTTTTTTGGAAAAAACTGCTTCCATTTTGTGACTAAATTACAGTTAATTATGATAATTTTACTTGGGATGATTGATGAAGGGATCAATGTGATGTGGCCATGCTCTCATCAAGGAGAAAAGGCTGATGTTTCCTTGTATGCTAGAGATGATATAAAAGGTTTCTGCCTGGTTGTGTTTGAGACTGATATAATTTCTTTTCTTTTTTTTTTTTTTTTTTTTTTTTTTTTAGAAACTTTTACCCTTTTATTGTATGAGACCCACTGTTCAAGTTGATAAGTTCTGGGTTTTTCGCTAAATCTCTTCGTATTTTCCAGTAGTTCCAGCATTTTCTTTTTTGGACTTTGATTAATTTCTTCAGAAATGCAGACACAGATGGTGTAAGAATAGATCTATAACAATTGTTCTGTCCTTCAGGCATAGTGAGAGAGGGTACAAGTTGAAGGCTAAATGCAGTTCTAGGTTTTCTGTTCCTTCACACATCATGTTACATGACAGTGATGCACCTGTATGTTGCAGGAGAAAAATTGTGCTTCTTAGTTTAGCATAGCAACATTGATTCTTTCAAAGTCTCCACAAAGGACTCTGAGAGATGGTGGAGATGCATGTTGCAGACCCTGAGATCTCGGCTGTGTGGCTGACAGTTTGAGCCAGAGTGGGGTCTGCTGTTACCAAGTGGTGTTCAAAAGCCCTGTTGATCTCAAGCTATGAGAGAGGAATAATCAGTAGTCAGGGGAAGTTGTTGGAATGTCTTAGATATTTTTCTGTTTTGTAATTTTGTTCTAAACATGTACTGAAGTATTTAGAAAATAGTAAAAATGGCAGATCACTTTGCTCTTGAGGTGCTTGCTGGGTTTAGCGCAATGAAATTCTCATCCTCATTGGAGCATTTTTCTTCGATGAAAAGAAAATTAATGAAACAAACATACATATTTAGAAATTTAGTAGTAATAAAGGTACTGAGTCTAATTGTTAAGTTACTCAAAGATCACACAGAACACGTGTGAGACCATTAAATCAAGCTTCCTGTGTGGCTGTTAGTTATCCCTGTTCTGCAAGCCTTTCCTGTAGCAGGTAGCAAGCAAATATTCTACCCTACAAAATGACTTGACCTGACAGTTTGAAGCTTCATTTGCTATCAACTTCTTAAGTGTTTCTCAATTAGATATGTAATTTTCTGTTTTGCGGGCTATTTCATCTTGGGTATCTGGGTGGCTGTGGCTGTAACTTATTTCTTTCTGCTAAACATCCTGAGACACCTACGAGATTAGCATGATGGCTGACCTCCTTTATTAGATTTCTTGTCCTCTGATGTGAGGTGGTGAAACAAAATCTTGCCACTCAGTGATTCATGATGGGAGATGTTACAAAGCTCAGCCACTAGCAATGAAATTATACAAGTGATATCCTTGTCCTACATTTCAAAGTACAAGGCACGGTGTAACAACCTGAACAAAATTAATGTGCAGGGAGGCAGACAGCAGACAAACCCCCTAATCTCTAACTGTTGAAGTTGGCAGAGTTGTAAATGAGTGAAAACAGGACCTTGTATTAAAAGCTGCATGATAATTTTTCAACTAAAAGTCTCCATGTGTCCTGTATAATTAGTTAAGGTGGCTTTTATCTCTTTAGTGGGAGAAGGGAATGCTCTTGTATTTGTTTCTTTGTTGTTTTAAACACTGCTTAGCTGGAGTGCTAGTTGGTACTGACCAATCACTCCAGTGCCAAGCATCACAGAATCACAGAATGGCCAGGGTTGGAAGGGTCCTCCAGGATTATGAATCTCTAACCCTCCTGCCACATGCAGGGCCACCAACCTCCCCATTTAATACTAGACAAGGCTGCCCAGGGCCCCATCCAACCTGGCCTTGAACACCTCCAGGGTCGGGGCATCCACAACCTCTCTGGGCAGCCTGTGCCAGCACCTCACCACTCTCTCTGTAAAGAACTTCTCCTAGCATCCAACCTAAATCTTCCTTCCCTCAAAACCATTTCCTCTTGTCCTGCTGTTATCTACCCTCTCAAATTGTTGACCATCTTTGTTGGTCTGGCACAGCAGGAGGGTTTCTGTGTCTGCTAATTGTACCGAGCTGCCTGGAGTAAGTGTGCAGTGTATTACTAACAGTAGGTAGGAGCTAGATAATCAACTTGGTGATTCTTGCATCAAAAGCTCTTTCTCCTGTTGGAATTGTATAAAAGTTGGTTCAGTTAGTTGAACTGGGAAACTTTTTTCTTTGGTTGTGGTGATAGGGCAATGGGAGGAGGAGTAGTGGATGTAGTAAACCAAGTGAAAGTGGCTGTTTTGGTTGGGGAGTGAAGTTTGCAATTGTCTTGGACTACAGGCCTCTGCTTGAGAGCTGGGCTGTTTTTAATTTATTTAATACCAATTAAATACACAAAATAAATTACAAAATATTGAGTTGTACTGGAATGTGCCTGGATAACAGTAGGAATTTGTTTAGAAATAAGTCCAGTTGCGCACAATATTGTGCAGTGTGAAAGTGAATACTTTTGAGTCCTACCTTGAAAATTCAGCTCTCTGCTTTGAAAACTTGATTTTTTTTTTTTCCAGAAATTGTAGGATGATACCCATTCCTATATATATGTATATATACATAAAAATACATCACTGCATACCTAAACATGATCTTTTTTGTGTATTGCAGGGTAGAAACCCTTATCACTTCTACACAATTCTTTTTCAGAAACTTCATGCCATGCTACAGTAACACATCTGTCAGATGCTATACTAAATGTCTCTGGAAATGACTCATGAGGATAAATGTCATTCCAAGTGGGATCTGTGCTTGTGGTACACAGAGGTGTTTTGAAAGATTTTACTCAATATAAAACTAAAAATTCAGTGTGCAGGTGGGGAAAAAATGGGTTCAATGTATGTAGAGCTTCTCAAAGTTTTAGGGTCTGTATAGTAGGGGTTTCCACTGCTAAGCTAAGTGCATAATACCAAAGAGTATGCTCTATTGCTGATGCTTGTGCTTTTACTGTTCACAAGAATCATGAGGCAACATGCAGTCTTTTTCCCAAGTGTTGTTAACAGGAATGTTTTGCAGATCTTCACAGTGTTTCTTGCAATGATAAAATGCAGAAAAATGTTCTTTCCCAGGGTAGACAGGAATGCTGTAGAAATTTCTAGTAGACTATTAAAGAATTATTGTCATCGCTCCTTCCAGTTTGCCCATTTTCTTCTGGGTCATAATTGTGTTTAGTGAATAGTAAACACTTTATGTTGTGAGTTTTTCTTTTACTGCCCCTAACTCTCTCGGTGGACAACTGCCAGCTTCATCTGTCCTTGAAGTAAGAATATGTAAGCTTTAAAATGAGCCTGTATATAAGTGTTGTAAAATAAGTTGTTTTCCTTAAAATAAGAAATACAAAAGCTCATAGAATCGTGCGGGGGGGAAAAAAGAGTAATAGTGATAAAGTTATTTTAAAGGACAACAAAATTGTTATTGCCTGAAACCCAAACATTGCCACAGTGACAATGTGAAACTTAATTTGACTTGACTGAATTTAGTTACCTATCTTCAGAGAAGAGCAAGGAGGAAGAAATGTACTTTCAAGATGCTTTAAGTGTCTCTTATGAATGAGCCTTAAATTAATACAATTGTTAGCAAAGAACGAATAAGTTAGCATCATCATTTTAATTTAGTTTAGACAATGAAGTAATGCTGATTCTGTCATTTCTTCGCTGATTTCTTCTCTGCTTTCTGAACATAAGAAGAAAAATGTTCTTAATTTAAAAAAGAGGGAGGAGGAAACTATATACATCAGTTTTAATTCATACTGGAATATACTAACAGTGACCCATATTTTCACTGTATTTCCCCAGTGCTGGTTTGCATGGCTTGAGGAGCATGTGCACCTCTGTTCTCTTTTTGTCTCAGATCCAATGTCCTTACCTCTTCTTAGGTAGAATTTCAGACTCCCCTGAGTCTTAGCTCTAGGCTACAGTGCCTCTTGTATAATTCCCTCTTAACCATTGGGTTGGGGTACGTTCTTGCACTTCGATTCTTTTCTTAAGAAGTCTGTGACCAGTCATGTATGTAATGTCATCTTAAACAGATACAAGTACAGGGGGAAAAAAGTAGATGGCTGAAGGTATTTTTAAAGTCTGTGGTCTGCAAGCTTTTTCTTCCAAAGTGTTATGTCTGGTTTTGTCTCATGCACTGTATGTATCTTTGTCAACCTAGCTCTTAAGAGCTTCCCTGAAACTACTTTGTCTTTTCTTCTTCCTGTAAAGTCACTTTGATATTGCTATAGAAATACTGACTGTCTTATACTCACAGGTCTCTAATGTCCAGCAGCAAATCTTATGAATCTCTTAATGCTTACCATCAAGTCATAGATCATCAATAATTCAAGTTGGAAGGAACTTCATGAAGTCAGCTATTCCTACTTCTTACTCATGGTACAACTTATATTGAGCCAGTCAGTAAGCCATCCTTCTTACTAATTAACTTAAGGGAAGAATGCACTGCATTTGATGAATGTTTTATAAAGCACAATCTCCATAAACTTTGAAAAGGATTTATTAAAATTTTTTCTACTCCTCCTTTGTTACATGGACTACTTTCTTTCCTTCTTTTTCTTCCCTTTCAAGCAGTCCTTTACGCATTCTTGAGTGATCAATTTCTGTGATGGATTATTTTGTCTGCAGGACTGGAAAGACATGCTTTTGCCTAATGGTTTTTATTAAGTTGCAGGCAGCTGGAACTATGGCTGTCTTTTCCTACCAGTGTTGAAATGCAGGAAGGGTAATGGGAGATTCACTGTGAAGTGAAAAATGTTAGTTTCTCTCTTGTTTTCTTTCCTGGGCTTTAGGTACCTTCTGAAAGTGTATTTGGGAGAATTGCATTTGGTAGTCTATGCTGCAGTGTGTGTAAATGCCTATAAGATATGCTTGCAGTACTACAGGTTGAAGGAGATGCCCTTCTCTAGTTGCTGAAGTTAAGTGCTGCCTGCCACAGGACATCTGGCAGCCCAGTATGAAGGTAGATTTACTTTAAGTGAAAGTTACCTACCAATTTCTTTTATGCGAGGAAGCTGGCCTGATATCTTTTAGTACATCTGTTTCCAAGTAGATAGTGGAAAGAAATCCTTTATGAGCACTAAAACTTGTTTGTGCTTCAGAGAAATCAAGCAAGATGTTTGATGTTTTCAGTATTTCAATTACTAGACAAAGCGAAGTTGCTAGTACTCATTGTAAAGAAACTGCTTCCACAGAAGCCTAAATAGAACTCTCTTTATCATCTGTGCCATTGAAGTGATGCTTGTCAGTAAATTGGTTTTAACAGATTCAGCATATGGTTAGCTAAGCTAAAGTGAAAATTATCTATATACGTTGCATTCTGTGAAGCCTTATAATAAAGCAAACGGTGACCAATAATAGCTAATTGTTGAAGTTGGAAAAGACTTCCAACTGGTCCAACTGCCAGCCCATCCCCACCATACCCTCAGTGCCACATCCACGTGGTTCTTGAACACCCCCAGGGATGATAATTTCACCACTTTCCTGTGCAACATATTTGACAGGGTAACCATGGAGCAGTTCCTTTCATGAGTCAACTGGGTTGAGTTCCTCTAGGAAAAGGAAACATCAAATACCATGGTAATTCAGGTACCTACTCTAAATCGGAGGTAGGTAGAGAGGGGAGCTAAAGCTTTGTGAGAGTTGTAGACCTATATCTGATTTGGAAAGGTGCAGATAGGCTGATTAATTGGGCAAAAATTGCCCTCACACTTCCCTTTTTCTCGGTCTGCCTTTTTAGCTTCACTGAGTTGACAGTCTTACAGCAGGGTTTAGAGCATCTTTGCAACCTTCCGATGTATGTAAATGAAACTTTAAGATTTGCAGAAGGCAATAAATCTTGTGTCCATTTGCCTTGCAAAATTTCTTACCCACAGTTGGTGAGTGGGAGAGTGTATTTGTTACTGGCAGAGCCTGTCAGATCTATAATACACAATTGTTTTAAGGAAAGTGATGTTATAATCTAACTTTCTAGAATGTTTCCCAGTAATAAGTTTTAAAACAAATGCACTTACTTTAGATTGAAGATTTTGCCAAGCTCAGTTTTCAAGGCTGGAAGTTGGCAGAGTTATAGCTGTTATTAGATATACTGAAGGTGTAATGTACAGTTCTTTCAGTTACTGAAACTTATTTCTTCTGATCCATTTATGTGGAAAATTTTGATCTGCCCTTTTGTCCTACCTTTCTTAACTGTATGTGGTCTTTGATGTTAATAATAAAAAAAATCCAGAAAGTTGTATCTTTATATATATATTTATTATTTTTATATTCAACGTCAATTTTGGGAATATATGGTGCTCCTTGTTTTCAGAATGAGCTGTTATTCTTCCCTCCTACCTCACACCTCCAGTACGTATGACTTCTGAGTAAGCTTCCATTTCTGCTTTCTCTTCTTTGAAGTTGGCAACCTTGCCCATGCTTCATCCTATGCATATGTACATAGTTACAGTGAGTGTATGCTGAAGGAGCTCTTTACCATAACTTCATCCAAGGGAAATTATTACAGATGGCACATAACTCCAAGGAATCCAGTGGACAGCCTATTTTGTTTTGCTAACAGTTTGTTACAAACAAATACTACTGTTAATTTGAAATCAGTGAGTCTAGGTTGCCATATGGCTGTCTCCCAGCCCTTGCTAAAGATACCTTTGATGTGGAAGGAGTTGTAGTGGCTTCAGAGGGAGATAAATTTGTTCACATCATGGTTTTGAGGGTCTGCACTCAGGGTAGTAGAGAACAGAGAATATTAATTGCATTTCCTCTTCACAGGTGGTTTCTTTGAGTTACAGCTGTTGTGCTTAAGGACTAAGTGATAGCCCCTTAATAAAATGAGCTCTTGTAGTAAGATTTTGATAGGAGAATGTTACTAGGACTGTTAAGGTTTTGAGGAGGTTTTGTTTTTTGTTTTATGTAGTGCTCAAAAGTTACTGGTTATCTCTTAAAAGAAATGCCATGTGCAGGTTGGAATGGGAGGTATTTTTTCAGAAAAACTATAGTTATGCTCTAAATCAAATTCAGGTATGTCTCTTTGTGCAAATGAGATTTTTCTGTTGGTTCTCAGCTACATGGGAAAGTAAAACAGATGTTTAAACTCAGAAGGATGCCTTCGTTTCTCTCACTGATTGCTTAAACCATTACCTGACTTTGGACATTAAACACCTGAATCCCACCTCTCTTTAAGAGAGATGTTATAGCAGTAATGACAATTAAATCACCCAGTGCAGGTGGTAATCCAAATGTGACTCTTAGTGCCTGAACTAATGCTCTCCTGACCAGATTAGCACTCAGACTAAAGCTGTTTAAGGTTCTTTCTTGACAGTCTTTGCTGAAATTATGTAGAAATAGAAGCTCCAAACAGGAGACTAATTCTCAGCAACTTTTAGTAGGAATTAAATTCCCAATTTATGTTTATGCCTTTGAAAATTTCCCATTCAAGCTTAAAAGAAAAGTGCAGTGTTTATGGATAAGATTTTTTTTTAATTACTGGATCTAATTAAGAAACAAGATAAATCACTGAAATTGAACTTCTTGTAAAATAATGAAAAGGATAATTAGCAATCAAATAGACGACTGTCATTCTGGTAGTCAGAAGTAAAACACAGTTAGAAGAATTTTCCCGTCCTTTGTATTCAATTGAAAGGAAAAAGTAGTTAATGGGAGACAAATGTGATTTTACTTGTTTCTTTGCCCTCCCCTCCAATAATGGGTGTCATGTATAAGTGTTGAAGCCATAGTTACATTTGCGAGAAATACAGGAATCTTTTGTCATCTATACTCTGTATGTTGAGGCTTGAAACCCGTTCTGGATTGAAGATGGTTAAAACTGAAGGTGCCACTGTGATGCTACTGGCAAATATATGCATATACTTACAAGCATACGTACGTATTTAGATGAGAAAAATTAAGAATGTGTGCATTTTCTAGTCTTTCACATCCAAACCAACTTGCGAGACTGTAATTTTGCCTCTTAGGTCTGTATATGGAAATTGCTGGGCAGAGCCTCAGAATCTGAAACACATCCTTGATTTTTATGTAAGTAATTGCATGAGTAAAGTTATGCAAAGCCATGGCAGATATAAGCTACAGTTAGGAGGTGTGATCGCAGCTTCTGCAAATAACTAAAAGCAGATTTAACCTAGCTGGTGTAGGAACCAACAGTGTAGTCTGTAGATTTCAGCAGTGATGGCACTGACTGGTCCTGGATTTTGAGTACTTGGCCACCAAGATGTGAGTGTCCGTGCACCTGGACTGCAGACATGTTACTTGCTTTGCTGCAAGCGCATTGCATCTGTTTCTGGTGTAGTGAAGGATTGCAACCCATGTGTAGTGTTTTCTTTATTGTGGAATGGTAGTGGTCTCATCCTAGAGGTTGCAAACCTTACTGCTGTTCTTTAGCTAAGCACAGTGGCTGGATGTGAAATCTACTCCTGTTTGGTGAGTTCTAGTTTCCTCGATTAGTGCTTATCAGCATCAAATTTCTCTTCACAATTACATAATCACCTGAAACGCTTCACAGAGTGGACTGCTGTTTGTTTTTGTATCCAAGCGATGATTGAGAATCATAGAATGGCCTGGGTTGAATGTCTGATTACTTCCTGGGGTTGATTCTAGGGGATGTAAATTGGAACTCTTAGCACCTGAATTTATAGGAAAAGTATTTTTTTGAGTTGAGACTTGTGTTAGTGTTTTGTATGTGAAGTCAAGGACTGCATATGTGCAGACTGGAGAACTGAGCTGTATTATTAAATGTGTCAGTTTTAAAGGAGTTTGTTTAACCAGATTAAATCTTTTACATGAATGCTTTTTCTTCCCCATGGAATTACATAAAACCAAAAAAGTTTTCTTGTTTCTGGGCAAGGTTATTCATATAATTTTTAAATGTAGTGTAGCTAATCTACTTGAATTCCACATGCGTAGTTAACTTGGATTAATTTATCTGAATGTCTCCAATTGGACAAATTACCCTTAGTGACTCAGGTCTATTTACTGCTAGCACTGATTCTCGAATGGCTGAGTGACAGCACTGAGGGAAAGTAGTGTTTCTTCTGTACTCTGTACCAGCTCCTGTCTGTGGAAGTTAACCACTTGAAAATGAGTTACCCTTTACTTTCTTGCAGCTGTCAATTCTGTCTTTAAAGTGGTGCTCAGCTGAAAATACCAAATTTACTCCCATGCTCCTTGACCTCTCTTCGTATGCTTACTTGGGGTAAAAATGAGTGGATGAAAGATAAAATGTAAAAAACAAAACAAAAACAAACAAAAAAAACCACTCCAAAGTAAGTGTACCTTAACCATCTTCCTAATATACTTAGTACACGTGCAGGCACAAGCTTTGAAAATGAGTGTGAGAATGAGGGAGTCTTTGAAGAACAGAAGGAAACAAAATCATGGTTAATATACTTTACAGAAGTTTGATTTGCATCCCACATTGCCTCATTTCTTTCGATCCAAAGGCCTCCTGTATGGTAGGGGGGGGAAACAACAGCACAGTCTTCTTTTTGTAAATGCTGCTTTTCTTTTTTAAATTATATCTGTCTTTCAGGATGGATTTCTACAGTATTCTAAACTAGAATTTTATGATGATGTCAAGAGGTGTGTGTGTGTGTGTGAGATAGAGAGGGAGAGAGAAAGAGAGAGGAGGAGAGAAGAGGATTTAAAGAAGTGGCTTTATTGGTAAACATCAGAAAAGTCCAGTTTTTAGAGAGAGGGGAAAAAATTGCAGCTACTTCAGCACTTGCGTCTTATAAGTTTTTGCCAGATTAATCCTTGGAAGGCTGTGCTTTAGAAGGGGGAGGGGGGGCTTGGGCACAAGTGCTAGAGGCTTTATTTAAAATTTCTGTTTATTTCAATCTTTTCAAGAGGTGAAGACACATTGGTTCATCAGTGCTTCTCTGCAGTTTTGTGTCTTAAACTGGAAGTTGGTTTTACACTAAAATAAATATATTCTTGCTCTTCATTTTACTGAGATCTAAATAGAAACGTAGAATCAGACTTCCATAAAGTTATAAAGCCATGCATACTAAGTTTTCTGAAATACAATTGATGAGATGTTGAAAGCCTGCAGTGATGAGTGTTGGTTGTGTGGAACTGACAAGGAACCACAAATAGTGGCAGTAAAGTGTAATTGGCACTGTCCTTTCTGTGCTTCATTTGCAGTGCTTTTTTTTTTTTTATAGCATAAAAAACTTTTTACCCTATTTTTTTTTTCACTTCAGATTGTGATTTCCCTCGCGTAATTTTCTGTTCTTCGAAGGTTTTATTAGGGCTAGAACTTAATGTGGCACATAGTGTGTTTGTTTGTTTCTTTTAGTTGATGATCTTAGTTGGTTCAAATATCTCATCAAAGACCTGGGAGTAGTTTTTCAGCTGCAGCTGTGGAGGAAGGAAGAGAAAGTATTGAGAATTGTTTAATCTTCAAAGCAAATTTCTAGAGTTGAAATTTATTTTCTCCACTACAGCTTTTTTTAACTATTTGGGCAGCTTAAAGGAAGATGCTGCTTTAACCTGCACCTTTAGTGCTGGTTATTAAAAGGAAGACTTCAGCAGTGATTGCCATAAACAAGCAATGGTCTGAGACGTGACATTGGTATTTGTAATCTTGGAGCATGTACCTACTACTGCAAATTAGGTGTAGAATGTGTTAAAGCCTTGTTGTACTCAAAGCGCTGGGCATGTTTCAGTTTTGCTCTTCATGAGATTAATGATGGAAATGTATTTTCTTGAACTACTGAAGTAATTACATGCTGACTGTACACTGATTTGCTGTAGCCGATATTGTTCTTTGAGCTGTTTCTTGGTGTGAGCACCAGACTAGGTTAGCTAAGGGTGCTACTGCAAGGTAACTCAGTGCACTGATAATGTCTACCCTCTGTGCACTCCTGGTGGAATTTACCATCTCTGTTTTAGCGTTCTTCAAATGACTGCATTCCTCATTCCTGTTTCTTGCTTACGTGTGTAGCAATATTGGAATTAGCCTTGCTAAGTCAGAAAAGAGGCATGGATTTCATTCAGACATGTGTAGATGTTCTTAATTAGCTTTAGCGAAATATTTGAAATGTCCTCTAGAACTCTAGAATTAGTGTTGAAAGAATGATAGGAGAGAGAATTTCTGTGTCTTTTAGAATAGTTTCATAGTTGAATCAAAAATAGCCCTGAGATCCCCTGTTTTTATACTGAGAAGTCACCTTAGGTAAACTGTAATAAAGAGTTTCTCTGAACCTTTCTGTTGAGGTAGAGACTCCTGTGTAAAACAAAATCCCATTTTAAGCAGTGCTGTGCTGTGTGCCAATTACCTTATTTTTAGTCTCAGCTTTTCTGAAAATAGAAAGGGAAGGAGGGGGAGAATAGAAAAAACAGCGACAGGACAAAGGTTGCTTCTCAGCTTCTCTTACTATGATCAGTCTGTGGACAGATGGTCACTGTGCTCTGAGATGCAAATGAAACATTAATCTAAACCTGCTGTGACTGTGTTCTGACTTGCTTCTTTCAATTCAACTTCCAAGTAGTGTTTAGTTACTGTATTGTTGCAGCCACAGACTGCTCTGAAGCATTCGGTTCACTACTAATCTTTTAACTGTGATACACAGTTTGAAACCTGCTAATCATGGCAGTCTAAAGTCCTGATTGAAATCTGTGTGCTGTCCCTCTACAACCAGGTGGCAAAAACATTTCTGGTTCTTGCCCAGTGAAGTTCATGACCTACTAAAATGGAAAGTCAGACCAAGCATCAGGAGAAAGGTAATATGGTCTCATATGGATGGGAAACTGAAAACAATTGTGATTTGTCTGAGTTGTGTAGGTCTTGACCCAGAGTTATAGGTAGAACTCAGATCTCAGGAGTCACAGCCCTTTGCTTTTCCCGTCATTATTTCTAATCTTAATTTTTCAGTTAAGAACACTAACGAGGAGTTTCTGTGCTGCTGAAAGTTGCACTGTAGTGGCAAACACTGTGGAAGATCAAAGTAGAGAATGAAGTGCCATTTTAGAGCTCTTTTCATTGCTTGATCATCATAGAAATTTCTGTGCATCAGTGCCCAAAGATGTGCTTATTCACTCACCTGGTCAAGCAGGCTGTTCTGTAATTGTCATTGTCCTAAATACTAGATCAAACATAGTGATTTAAACCTTTTAATGTTAAATTTGAAGTTCATTTCACCTTTATTCATCAGTAATCCATCCTGATTGATTACACGTTTGAGTGTTTTAAAGCCATGTACTAACTGTCTGTATAAATACTACCCATTAGAAAATGCTTTAAAAGTTCTGAATTATGTTTGTTACCATAGCAATACTCAGTTAAAGATTCATAGAATGGCTTTTTATTTTCTTCCTGCCATAGGGGAATTTGCAAGGGAGATTCAAAATCTATTTCAAATACAGAAGATTCAGTAGAACTGTGTGCATCAGAGATTGTGGGAAGAAAGACAAGGAAGAACGGTCCAAAGTTTAAATTCTTTTCTGGAATGCTGAAGGAGGCTACAATGATGGGGAGTCTTAAAGCTTGTGGTTGCATCTTGTGTGTTTTAGGGGGGATGTCTCAAAGCTGAAACTGATACGTAGAAGCATCTGCAGAAGACAGCTTCCTTTGTTTGTTCCCACCTAAAATACCATGAGTATTTGTAGTTCTTCCTTTGATTCTTGTGAACTCCAAGTGGTGCCACACTTCTTGGGACTGTGAAAGCAGAAGGGCAGAAACTAAACCCAGCTCTAAAATGTCAATCATTACTAATATCAGCTGCCCTCATAAATTTCTCAGTCAATATTGAAATTGAAATACTGAATATTGAAACTTGTTGGAGTGTCGGAAATAAGCCACAGAGAACAACTGAAACCCCACATAAGGCTGAATTTTGAGTAGATTGAATCAAGCTTAATCTGAATTCTTTCCTCAACTTCAAGACTTAGTAGAAAGTCTTAGAGAACTTTGTCTCAAGTGTACTTCTACTCATTTGCTGAATGTGTCTAGAGCTGGCTGGTCCTAGAACATTGGGCAAAAAAATGTCTTGCTTAACTGTGTGTGACTTTCCGTATTTTGTTATTGAATGGTTAATTTGGCAAGTGTAGGAATATTGAAGCCTCATTGCAAATTCCTATTTCTTCTGCGGGGGATTCCTGAAGTCTTAAAGACCAGTTTGAATTTCATGTGGTCTTACAGCAGCTGTTGTTTCTGCATACCCAGTGAACTGTAGGAGTGTAATGAAACGTGAACAATATTGGATTTATGGGGAAATAGCAAATAAAGGCCAGTATTTTGTCTGTACCAGTTGAATAAGGAAATGTGAAATAGTGTAAATAGGATACTGTATGTTCTTTACGGGAAGAGGTAAAACTTCAACAAATCCTACCTTAAACCAATCTTGCTCCTGTTCCAGCAGTACTTTTTTTTTTTTTTTTTTTTTTTGCCTCTTTAATTGAAAGTGGAAATTCAGCTATTAGAAGGGGAAAAAATTACTGTTTATTCAAAAGGTTAATGGGGGCTGGGAGAATGTATTAAATATTACACTTCATGGAACTTCCTTAGCTGCTATCAGAAACCATGTGCAAACTGAGAAATGAGATTCCTTGCAGCAAACTCATGTCAGTTATAAAATCAAAAGGTGGCTAAAAAAGCCAAAGAATATTTAAATAGATTCTTCTTATTTGCATCTGGGGTTTGGAGCTGTTATGGTTCAGTTCTTCAAGCTCTTAAAGCTCTTGTGACTTGGAAAAAGAAAAACAAATATCAGGCAACTTATAGTAATTGCAAGAGCTGCAACACTGAGATAACAAAATATTCAGAATGCAGTTCCTCTTCACTTAGACTGTAGTTCTGCTAACACTTAAACCATCCATTCCCTTCAGTAAAGCAAGTAATATCATAAACAATAGGCTAGAACTGGTCATGAAGTTAAGCATTTGAAAACTTTGCCAGGTTCAAAGCGTCAGTTATCTAGCCTTTGATTTCAAGTACTTGTGGATATTTCATTGAGCTAACACTAATTTAGTGTGCTCTGAACTGATGGAAAACCTATTGGAATATAGGAAAATATGGGAGATCTGAACCTCAGTTTATTTCTAAGAAGTACTCAAATGTTAAACGGTAAGAATTCAAGAGTTTGCAACTCTAAGGTGAATAATAAATAATTCAAAGTACAGACAAAGTCAGAAAATGTCTGCAAAAGTGATAGAAATGAGTTTTTCTTCTACTAATTCTAGAACAAATTTGTTCAACTCGGAAGTTACTCATTGTAAAATAAAGGAAAACTTCCATGGTAGAATGTGAAAGCTCAAGTTATGTCCTTGCTGGTTTGTGTATAACTAAATATTCTTTCCATTTCCTAAGTTTGTCAATTGGAACCACAACTTCCATCCTAATATAAAGTCTCTCTGGGTAATTCCAGGCTGCAGGAATGAAGTTGTATTTATCAGTTTTTCTCTGCCTTGAGCAAGAATCCGTTCTGCCACAAAATAATTATTCCCACCACCTGAGTCTGCAGTTGTAATTCTTAATACCAGGCAACAGTAGACTTTCACTGAAGACAGAAGCAAAGAAGGCATTCAATATCTCCACCTTCTCAGCAGCCCCCGTTACTAGAACACCCCCCTCACTTAGTAGAGGAGCCACATTCTCCCTAGTCTTTCTTTTACTGTTAGCATACTTAAAAAAGTCTTTTTTGTTATCCTTTATCACGTTTGCCAGATTCATTTCCAGGCTTTAGCCTTCCTCGTTGCATCCCTGCAGACCCTGACAACATTTCTATATTCTTCCCTAGTGGTCAGACCGTTTTTCCACCTTTCATGGGCCTTCTTCTTCCCTTTGATTTTGTGCACAAGCTCTTTGCTCATGCGCACACGTCTTCTTCCACCCTTTCCTGATTTCTTGCTCACAGGGACGCACTGAACCTGAGCTTGGAGGAAGAGCTGTTTAAATGCTGACCAGCTCTCACAGGCCCCATTACCTTCTAACACCAAGCCCATGGGACGGCTCCAAGTAGGTCCCAGAAGAGATTGAAGTTGGCTCTCCTAAAATCCAGAGTAGCAATCCTACTTTTTACTTTGCTTCTTCCTCTCAAGATCTTGAACTCTACCCTCTTGTGGTCACTACAACCCAAGTTGCCTCCGACCTTTACTTCCTTGACAAGCCCTTCCTTATTAGTGAGAACAAGGTCCAGCAACACCCCTCCCCTGGTCGGTTCCTCCACCACCTGCATCAGAAAGTTGTCTTCACGTTGCGGGAACACCGCGTGTGCCTGGCTGTGTTGCTTATCCAGCAAATATCTGGATAATTGAAGTCCCCCATAAGCACCAGCGCCTGGGATCATGATGCTACTTCCAGTTGCTTATAGAAGGCCTCATCAACCTCCTCCTCCTGATCGGGAGCCTGTAGTACACCCCCACAACCATGTCACCCATACTAGCCTGCCCCTTGATTCTCATCCTCAAACTCTCCACTGCTACACCAGTGTCTCCCAGGTGGAGTTCAATGCATTCTAGCTGCTTTCTCACATAAAGAGCAACTCCACCAGTCTGCCTCGCCAGCCAATCTTTCCTAAAAAGCACATAGCTGTCCATGACAGCATTCCAGTCATGCGAGCTGTCCCACCACGTCTCCATGATGGCAGTGAGATTGTGGCCATGTGACTGCACGCAGATCTCCAGCTCTTCCTGTTTATTTCCCATACTGCACGCTTTAGTGTACAGGCACTTTAGGGAACCAGCATCCCCCTGCCCCTCTCCATCCCTTCGAACTCCACCCTTATCACCTATCAAGCTCTGTTTTGAGCCTCCAACTACCTGCTCAACCCCAGTGGCCCTCATTTAGTTCCCTTCCCTCTTCTTTCCTAGTTTAAACACCTTTCAATGAGTCCCACCAGTTCCTGGGCTAGGATCCTTTTACCCCTTGCAGACAGGTGAGTTCCATCTGCAGCCATAATGCCAGATGCCGAGTAAATTGCCCCATGGTATGTGTATTTACATATAGTAGTTTGGAATATGTAGCTTCTTTGACTGCAGCTCAATTGTTGAAAAATGTTTTGTTACTGAAGTAGAGAAAATAAAACTTGCTGTAACATCCATACAAAATTTATGCTGCTTCTGCTGGCATATTTAACAACTGCAAATTCTGGAGCATTATCACTCATAGAAACAGGTATACATTTACTGTTCTGTGTTTGAAATAATTGTTTTGCTGAAGTATGAATGAAAAAATAAATGAAAGCAAAGTGAATTAATTTCAATTTTTACTGCATGTGCTAGGGAGAAAAAAAAACTTCAAAAGGAAAAGAAAAAGATTGTTGAGAGAAATAACCACTTGTTTTTCAGCTTTTAAAGCTGTTTTATGAATAGTGTTTCTGAAAGTCTTGTTTGTTCTTATTATTAGAGTTTCTTTGTAGCATCCCTGTAGATAATAGGTAAGTATGGCAAGGAGCTCTGACCTATTTGCCTGCAAATGCAATTGACTGAAGCTCAGCTTCCGTGCTGACTAAAATTGGCAGCAATTTTGGATGTAACTGTCAGTCAGATTGGGCAAATCATCTTTGTCTTGTGAAGTATAATGTACCAAACTCTTAAAATGCAACCTTTATTTTCCGTTCACAGAAGTTTTGCAGATATAAGGAACTTGAAGCAAGAAGGAAGGCAGTATTCAGTTTCAGGCTTAAGCTGGTTTTAATATTGTGGCTACTGTTAGAGTGATAGCACTGCAGAGCAGATTGTTTCTGTGTTGTACCATAGAGGGCGAAGGACATGAACCTTTGCATTTCTCCATGGTTTGTGTTGCTCTTTTCTGAGGTGGAATGCCCAGATTTATATTTCCTATTTGAGTTGAATCTGAACCATATATATTGAGATAGCATCAGTGTGGCATACTTTTGTCTGTTAAGGAGATGTGTGTAATGGGAGCTGAACGGTCAGATTCTTTCAACTAAAGGAGCGAGCTGAGAGTGTCTTCAGCATACTGGACATCGTGGAGTTGCTGGATGAGAGGGCTCCTTTTTTTTTTTTTTTTTTTTTTTTTTTTTGGACCTTTTCACACACGGAATGATCAAAAAGCTCCATCAATCCTGTGGCCTTTTGCAGTTTTTTCTTTGGTCTGAAGTGAATTTACTTCTGAAGCTCAGGTGCAAAACTAAGTATCAATATTTATGCAATTTGACCTGCCAAAATAAGTTACTTAAATATATATATATATGTATATATTTAAATTAAGTACCGAGAGCACAAACCATGAGTCATATCTTACAGTATCATAATCTGCTTTTAATTGTTTATTAAAGTATTGCATTTTATTTTTTTCAATTTTAGAACTCTTATGGGACACATGAGTCACTTGTGATGATATGTTCAGAGATATGTTCAGATATGCATTTAAAAACTAAGATTGTGCATTAGTTAATTGGTTGAGATTTATATCTATATGAGAATAACAAATATTTTGAGAATTTCAGTAAAATTGTCATTTCATTAATTTGTCTTAAGCATCTTCCTCCGCTTACCCATCATTCTCATGTGTCTCTCCAACCATGCTTCAGGCTCCCCACTGTATATATGTTGCATATCATTTCTGTGTATCTGATTCGTAAATCTGATTGGTCTACAGAGTCATGGTAGAGAAGGATGAGGAAGAAAAATTGATAATGTACGTGTAAAGCAAAAACTGAATACATCCCATCCAGATTTAATCATGTTAACTCCCGTCTTGGAGAACCAAATGCCTTTGCGGACAACCTTAGTTTCTAGGTAAAAAGGCCGTGCCACATGACAGGCCAGTTGTCAGCTATCCTGTGTAGGAGGTTGGGTGAATTAGCAACTATCCCAGAGGGAGCGCATTTTGTTTTGAGGAGGAGTGCTGTCTGAGGCAGTAGGAGGATAACTTTCTGTAGGGTAGATGAAAAGAGCTCAAGTGGTCAGCAAGGCTATAAAAAATGTTAAAGGGGTTGGTTTTGTTTCCTTAGCGTTAGATATGAAAGCATGTATCTTTTCAATGGTGAAAGGTATTTGTCTCCAGTCTTAAACTGTAGACCTGATGTTCTGCTCTTCCTGGCTGATAAACCTTGCAAAGCTGGCACTGTAAGGGACTGTGCTGAATTCAGTGGTTCTTAACATACCTGTAACTAGAAATCCACTCTGGTATTTCCTCTCTTGTTTGGATCAACAACCATTCTGTGTTTCCTTAGGGCCTTATGTTGCTGTAGCCTCCTTATTGCGCCTCTTGCCACTGACAGACATGCTAGGCCTCCTGAGACTTCTCGGCTGTACTCAGAGACACTTGGGTTAACTTTAGAAGTCTGAATATTTCTGCTTGCAGCTGTTTAGCTTTGAACGTAGAGTAACTAATTATTGAGTGTCGTCTTATTAGTGTTTTTCTGTTATGTAGGAGCCTGACTGTAACTGGAGTTGCTCAAAAACTTGGTGCACCGAGAGTTGTGACTAATTAGATCAGCTCCTGTAGTAGCCAGGCACCACTTACCATTTAATGGCAGTGTGTTTCAGTTTTTGACCTTTGATGATTCAAGACCTGAAGAAGGATCTTACTCTGAGGCTCAAAGATCTCTTTCTACAGCTCTTTTTCTAGGAAACTCAGTTGTTCATAGTTTTTTTTTTTTTTTTTTTTTTTTTTTTTTTGCTTTTTGCTTTTGTTTAATCACCTAAACCCATTCCTTTATCCCAGCCTAAAGCAACTACTGTAGCTGTGGTAGAAGACAGGTGCATCATTGTGTATTGGTTCTTGCACGTTTATTTCTTACACTTTTTTACTTGGTGGGAGAAGAAAATGCATGTTAGGAAGCTTATTTCCCAGCTTTATTGACATGTCCTGTTCTCTCCTGTTTTATGCAGCAACTATACTCTTCCCTTCTACATCATTCCCCAGGGAAAGTTTGTGGTTGAGTAATTACGCCTGTGAGCGTATGCTAGTAGGGCAGCTCCATCCATGTTTTTTAGTATCCTTGCCTTTGAAGAAGTTAAATAGCAGCATTCCTGTCTCCTGAGAATGTGTCCTGGAGAATGCACATTATTTCTGTGTTACCAGAATGCTGCAATATGCTCAGGAGCTCCCTTGGTAAGACAGTTGCAGTCTGATTCTCCCATTGTAACTCTTAATTATTTTTGTTTTTGGATAGAATGGGAAAAAGGAAAATTTTTTAGCTTGTTCACTGTTAACAAACAAAATAAAAACACAGTGTGAGGAGGGATAAAGATGAGTAGGGAAATGATTATGTGTACAGCTAGGGCTTTCTTAAAAAGTTGGAGAAATGGGCAAAGTCTAAATTTTATCTTATGCCTGGACTATTTTCTATTCGGAAAAGTGTACTTAGATTGAAACTGATTGCACAAAACTACATGGTTCTGGATAACAAGGTGCAAAAATAATTGGCTGAGCTATATAAGGTCCTCTTTACTTAACTTGGTCTTTGGTTATAATAATATGGCAACATTTGCTTGGCACATTCGTTCTATCATGGATTTCTGGGGTAACCTTTCATTTCCCTATTACGTTATGAATTTTATTTTAACCTTGGGAGAAGTAGCAATCTAGGAAGTTGTGCTGCTTGAATAGCTGCAAAACTAGATGGTACAGAGCTAGTAAAGGAGACTGTTATGCAGAACAGTGACATAGCTTAGCTATATCTTCCAGTGAGAAGCAGAATTATGTTGGGAAAAAAAATTGCGGACAAGAAAAGGACTTGTCAGCGCTCATAAAATGGTAATCAACATATTCAGTGAAGTGGGATGTAAACCACTGCAGGATGTGCCCATAGCACTTCACTTTGCATTTGATAATTTGCAAAACGGAGCTTACTTATCACCAATTCTGTCATACTGCATTTAGCAGGAGAGAGAAATTTGACTTTCTCTTATGGATTGAGTTTCCCTGCCAGATACCAGATCTAGGAGTCCTACTTTACTTTCAGGGGGATTTTCTGATATGCTCTTAATTTGTTTGAAACCATACAGTCAATTACTACTATTGCTGTTTATTAGATCTGCTGCTTGTGTTTTTAATGAGGGCAGTCAATATAGCTCATTTTATCCACATCTAGCACATTATCCAAATTCTTTTATAGTGGAGATTGATTTTTAACAAAAAAAAGCTAGTCAGGGATTTCTTGTTACTGTCAGTTTATCTGGTAATATGTTGTGATATTTAAGTTTATGCTGTACTGGTTTATGAAGTCCCTAATCGTTAGATTTGTAAATGCTACTGAATCTCTTATAGCATTAGCAGTAATGGATGAGCTAATGAGGAAAGGAGAACATTGCTCCCTGTTTTTGCTTTTCCATACATTTTTTCAGGAAAACAAGATTTGTTCTTCATTGTTTGTTCTTGGGTGACAGTTTTTAAAATGTTTGTTATGTAAGTCTTAATAAAAAACATACTTGTTTTCCACAGTCAGAAAGAAGAGTAGAAAGCTCTGTGTATTTTCATTTTTTCTATGGGTAACCAAGACATGGCAGATGTTGGCATTAAGTTAATGCTTGTTGAGATCTGTTTATATATATATATAAAAAAAGGACTAAAATAAAATCATGGAAAAATTGAAAATATATTTTTCTCATGGTCTGTAAGCTTTCACTGATCTTTAGCTTGTTTCTGTATAATGAAGGTCTTCATATTTCATATTTGCTATGGAGTAGCATTTCATCGTCTGAGTAGTTTGCATGAGATGACATGAATTTCTAAGTAAAAAATAGGTATATAATAATTGGGGATAAAAGCAGTTTTCTCTCGTTCCATGAAGTGTAAGTACAGGCCAGTCCAAATGCAGTCAGTAGCCTGATATAGAACTGGTTTTAAGAGCATAGTTTCACCTTCTTTAACAGTACAGTTGCTGCAGAAACTAGCAAAATTACCTGATCTGTAGGTTGTACACCAGGAAATTAAGTACAGAAGTGAACTTTTCAGCATACACTGGATAGTGAAATCTGAGTAAAGGAGTGAAAAATCCAAAGGATGAGAAAGAAAAACGCCATTAGGGTGAACATCCAGTATAGCTTAACCTGTTATGTTGTTAAATGCTCTGTATAATAGGCAGGATCTTAGTTTTTCAGATTCTGTTTTCAACACCAGTAGGCAGGCAAGGGAATACATGTGATATACTCAAAAGAGAAGTTTCTGCCTCGTTGGTGGGTCTGTTTTTATGTGGCTTAGAGCAGTTTGATCCAACTTGCAGCTCATGGGCCAGGCTTGGACTGTATGGTGCTTCCCTTCATCCTTGTACATCTTCTTCAGGGATGATGGATAGCAGCTCTTCAGCACTTGAAAGCCAAACATCTCTCTTCATATGTGGGCTCCACTAGGAGACAGATGTGCTGCCACAGCAGCACTGTATAAGAAGGTGCTGAAATAGTTACTGCAGATTGGGAAGAGGTGGCTTGGCAAAGCTGTGCGCGCTTAGCGTGCTGCAGGCCTTTTTCTTCAAGCTATACTGCAGCTTCCTCATTTTCAATAATTCTCAAATCTATTTAAAATAAAGGAAGTTGCTGTCTTGCTGTTGTGTTGTTGTTTTTAGAACAATTTTGATGAAAGCTCATAGGATATTTTGCATTGTTTTTAACCTGGATCACTAAATATGGAATATGTTAGCAGTGTTGTATTCCTCATTGACAGTACTCCTCCCTGGGCAGATAATGTGAATAGGAAACTTAAGCCTGTACACAGTACATCCTGGCTTCCTGGTTACCTTCTTTGAACTGCTTCAAATTAGTTCACATGTTGCTGGGGTGTCTGCTACAGGGTATTTGGATGACAGTGTGAAAGAAATAAGATTTTTCCGTACTGGTACTTTCTAAACTGTGAAAGATATTTTGGGAGCACAGAAGAAAGTTGTTACACTGATTTTTATATAGAATTTCTCCCGTGTTGTGGGATCCTCTGAGTAATTATCTTGATAAATAGGGCACTGTTTTTTTTTATTTGCCAGCTGTAGAGGTCTGAAGACTATACGATTAGTGTATAAAGCTATTATGTAAATCTTCTTTGGCCCAGTTAATGTTAATGCTCTACTTATGGCATGCCTGGTGGGGTGAAGATGCATGTTTGCTCCTTAGTCAAGTAGTGTGTTGCTCTTGTGTTGCTAGAATAGGCGAGCTGGTCAAGTGGGTTTGTAAATACTTAAGTAATCATTTTAGTTTGTCATGTACACGATACAAATGACTCATTCCTTCTGTGTTTCTAGCACTGACATGAGACGGTTCTGAAAATAGCACGTATTCAGAAATAGGACACCTCCCACCCCCATTAGCTATGAAATCAAGGTAATGTAGCTATTTGATTTTAAAACAAAAAGCGAGAGGGTATTTCAGCCCTCAGAGCAATTTGGAATTGCATTCTGAGATAAACAATCAAATTTATATCCCCTTCCTTGGACGGTAGGCCAAATTACTAGCCTTCATCTAGGAGGTAAAGGAAAAATAAAGAAATAAGGATGGCTAAGGCACAGTGCCAAGAAGACTGATAGTAGATGGGAGAGGGCTTTTTTCTTCATTTCTGAAAAAGTTTCAAGGTCTTGCAACATAATCTGAGAGTTTCTGAAAGGGGAAAAATAAGATTGAAAGAAGTCAGGAGGGCAGTATAGCTGATAGCAGGTGAGTTTGAAAGTTATTCTGTTCTGGTGTTTTGTTTTTTTTGTTTGTTTGTTTGTTTTGTATAGAATACTCATGTTGTGAGTAAGAATTCCTCGATTACAAGGCTGAGAATGCGTGAGAGTTGTATCTTACACTTTGTCATGGAAATTCTGAATTCTTACTGTGCTCACAATCTGGAGACAGGGAGAGAAATAAGAAAGAATCCAGTACAAGAAAGAAACTGAGAGGGGAAGAATAAAAGACAAATAGGAGTCCCGTACCAGGGTTGGAATTAAGCCAAGCAGTAGTACAGGCTGGGGGTAGGTGGGGCAGGGAGTTGCTTTGCAGAATGAGACTTGCAGGGTGCAATTTGAAAAGATCTGTCGACTGTTTGGTCTTGAAGCAAAGTTGGCCAGTAGTGTATTGGGGTGTATTAGCAAGACTGCAGCCAGCAGGTTGAAGTAAATGACTACTTCCCTCTGTTTGATGCCATGAGTCCACATGTACAGTACGGTACCAAGTTTTAGGCGCTCTAGCACAAGAAGGCTGTACTTACACAGTGGAAGGCCAGCAAGTGGCTAGGAGGGAGAAGGATAACTTTCATGTTAATTTAGAGGAATTTTTTATATAAACAGGTAAATATGCATATTGAGACAGCTTGTGACAACTACCTTGTTGACTGTCTGTGTACCCAGATTCTCTAACAGTATTTGTATGATAGCTTTTTCCTTTTTCATTTGTGGGTGAAATACCTCATACCGACTACATTTTTTGCATGGGAAAATAATGTGTATTTTGACTTTCTCAGCAGCTGGAACAAAGTAAATACCTGCATTGTGCTAGCTTGGTCATATGTCACAGCACCGAATTAACCTGTTCAGTTTGCAACTTGCAGAAGCAACAGCTGCTTTCTGAATCACTGAAGTTTGTGTTACTGTTTTCCTCTTATCTTCATTGTTGTGACAAAAATGAACAAAATCTGTTACAAGCCAGTGATGTAAAGATATAGTTTCATTAGGAAAATATGCAGCAAATTTAAAAGCTGCACAGCTACTTAGCTGACCTTCTTAGTTGCCTCTTCACGCATTTTTTACAAAGTTTCCACAGTCCAGTTTTCAGGTTGAAGAGTGTGCTGGTTTCACAAGTTCTTAAACTTTTCTTTTTTAGGATTAGTTCAGTGATTCCCACTGGTAATTGAGCTTGTTCCTATTTATAGAATATCCTTCAACACACAGTCAGTGCTCAAGTTTGTCACCAATACTGAAGAGCAGATCTCTTTTTAAAGAAAGTCAAAGCACATAGTGCAGTTCTGTAACTCATAATGAGAGGATGAAAAAGGGAAAACAAAAACACCATGCAAAAGTGATTGGGTGGTGAGTAAAGGTAATCTGCATCTGGCCTGAAACTAAATAAATGCTCTGCTGTTGTTTTCAGTAAAGATGATAATGTAGTGTGTGTAAGGAAGGCAGAATAGCTCTTGGGAAGGGGTATATATAGAAATGAAAATTACCATTTCTGAGGTGGAAACAAACCTCCAAGAGCTTAATGCTTTGAAACTGAACAGACCTGATAATCCCTAGTTTCGAATATAGAAGTAACCAGCACGCTATAAATTCACCTGTTAGAACTTTTCTTGAATATACCAAATTTGAGATTGTTTTATATGGTTGTATGTGGCCCTGTAAAAATGAGGCAGAAACATAGGGTCAAGTGAAAACCTGTTGGTCTGATCTCTTTAGAGCAAAATTTAAAGGAAGGTATTCTTAGTGGCATGGAGGTAGACAGCAAATGAGAAGGTAAACTCACAATGCTTTTCAAAGGGAGATTGTACTACACAAACCTACTATCTAACATCTACAATTATTTTTTATTAAAGATGAAGGTCTGGTTTGTCTCGATTTCAGTAAAACATCTAACGTACTGTTATATGGGGTATTACTGGGCAAGATAAAACAAAATAGAATTTAAAATAAGAAATGTGATCTGGGCAAGAAATCAGCTGCACTGGGTCAGTAAGGAAGTCTGAAGATAATGATGGATAGCAAGGAGAACACTGATGGAGTACCTCAACTATCAGATTTGAAAATGTTGTTAATGGTTAATTGGCACCAAAAATAAAAAAAAAAAAGTTGATGGTAACATGAAGCACTGGAGTACTATATAGTAGCACTGGATAGCAGATGAAGGTACACAGTATGAAACAAGAGATTGTACCCGTAAAATGTAATTGTAATACTCTTTTGTATGTAGGAAATGTTATTACTAGAAAATGACCAAGGAATGAACAGACCTGGGTATGACTCAATTGCAAGATGATTATGGACTGACTGTGATATATTCCTAAAGGAGTACTAGTATGATATTAAAAAAAAAACATTGGGAAGGGTACATTTGCAAAATAGGGAAATACTGAGCCCATTATTTATCTGTAGTGTAAACATTTCTATATAATGCTATTAATCTATAACTGTAAATAACCTTTTTTAAAAAGGGGAATATGATTTGGAAAAGAGCTGTTACTTTGGCTTGCCTGGTTACTGCAGTAGAGGCAGAAGAATGGCATGCTTCTCTCCATGCGTGTGTTGTGGAGACGATTGGCACAGCGCAGAGAGAAGCGCTTACACACATAGAAGGAAATACATCACCACCTTTGAGATCCGAAACATATTGCCTCAAATACTTTATTGGACTGCTATGAGATAGAAATATTGGATCTTTACCATCAAATGAACACATTATTTTTTGGAAGACTCAAGATAATTTTCTTCAGTTATGAAGACTGTTGCTTTGTGTTGCTTCTTGGTGAATTGTGGTTTCCTAGAATGAGCAACGATTGCTTCTCTTAGACAATAGGAAGTTACTCATCCTCTTACTGAAGAAATACCTTTACATCTCTGTCTGGCTAGCGTTGTATCTTTGTAAAAAAGATATTAAGAGCTTTATGTGGAAAGCTGGGTTATTAAATTTGATCTGATTAGGCCCATTTTTGTAAGGGAAATGTCATTGTCTGAGAAGGTATGAGGGAGTCTGTTTTAAAACCTAAGCTGTAAGCAGAACCGGAAAAGTTCTTGAATTCCTGCTTCCTGTTTTAATTTGGCATTCATTCAGGGAAGTGAGAACACTAGATTCCACTTTCATAATGATATTCCTCATCTAGTTGCTTTTCAGACTGCTGTCTAATACTTCATAGATCTTCAGTTTTATATCAGTAAAGAACTGTCATAATTCTAACTAAATTTCTCCCTCTTTTTCAAACGGTTCAGTTTTCAATCTCTTTGTATGTCAAAGCACTATTTCTTTTGCTAAACCACAGTGCTCAATAACACGCTGAGCATGAAATCTAAATGTAAAACAGGTTGTGTCATAAACAGCTGAACTAATGAGGACTGATTTTCTATTGAAATGTAACCTGTTCTCTTAATTTACCTAACTAGGTAGCTTCTTAGATGTTTCTCCTATCACCTACTTACTTGTCTGGAGAATTAGCAGACAGAGTGGCTGCTACAAGCTTATTCACATGCTAAACTCTTGGATAAAGATTGAGGTGTAATTACCATACTTCACTGGGAGCACTGGCTTAGTTCCTCTTCCTCTACTTGGTTGTTGATTTCCTCTAAACGAGCAAGAATTTCGTCTATGGAAACTGCTGATGCTCTGTCAAATTTAGATGAAATTAGCTAGAAGTTACAAATGATAAAAACTTAGAGAGACAAACATTCCTTTTCATGGGAAATAAAGCTAAGACCTTTAGAGGAAGGAGATCTGTGGTCTCTTCAGTTCTCAACTGTACTTAATAGAAATGGTGAAATCCTTTATGTTTCTTCATCACAAATAATTTATAAAATACAGCTCTGAAAAATCTCATGAGGGGAAAAAAGGTGATGTAGAAAGCTGTGTGTTGCAGGAGAGATGAGTTCTGATTATGTCTTTCCATCTCGATCTGCTTAAAAGTGGAGCTTTCCTTTTGTCTGTGCTAGATATTTGCAGACAAAAATAAATCATTTCTTTGGAGACAGTCAGGTATCCAGCAATATGATTATTTTAATCTTATTGCAGATGATAGAAGTAAAGGCCAGACCAACTTGTTGATATTCCTAGACAACTGGAAAAAAAAAAAAAAAAGAGAAAAGCAAAACTGTGGAAATTTATGATGTGCTTGATTTTTCCTCAGTTTGATTTAAATAGAGTCGGAATGTTTTGTTACTTATATTGTTAATATATAAAACTAGTTTGACTGATTCCACTGGATCTACTATGTGTTTGAAGAAAAGTATGGTAAGAGTCAGGTAATATATTAAGATTCTAGTCTACTGAATCTCAACTGGCTGATATACCATTCCCTCAGGTAATTGGGTGACAAAATTGGATGGAAGAGGACAAATTTTGAGATAATTGGGCTCAAAAGGTTTGCTTTCTCTTCCCCTCTCCCCCCAAAATGTATAAGCTGTTGATGTTCTCATAAAAGTACTTACGATACATAGAATATGCAATGTTATCTCCTGTTCCTAAAAATACACTGAGTATTTATAATGTCAGATCATTTATTGACATAAAGGTGAATATAGTGGAGTTAAACAGATTTTATTTAGCATGAATGCAACCTGTACATATGCAGAATATGAGATGTATTTTGTATCATCTATGTGATTAAAAGAAGGATCAGAGAGAACATTGGTTTGTTACTTGATGAGAACGGTCACCTTGCAAACAGGGACAGATAGAGACTTTTAATGCCTTCTTTGCTTCTGTCTTCAACACTGATAAAGGGTTCTGGGGTCCCAGATAACCTGAGTTGAAGGGTTGTGAGTACAGTAACAATCAATTCCCAGCCAACCCCAAACTTGTGTGGGATTTGCTGCCCCACCTGGATATGTATAATTCTGTGGGGGACTGATGGGATTCATTTCAGGAGAGTCAAGAGAGTTGGCTGTTGTCGTTGCAAGACCTCTCTCAATTATTTTTTAACAGTCTTGGGAATCTGAAGAGGTCCCAGTTGACTGGAAGCTGGCAAGCATTGTTCCAGTTTTCAAGGGCAAGAAAGAAGGCCTTGGTGATTGCGGGCCTGTCAGTCTCACTTCAGTGCCTGGTAAAATTATAGGAAAAATTATGCTGGGATTTATTGAAAAACACCTGAAGGATAGACAGTACAGTTAGTGGTCACAGCCAATGCAAGCTCATGAGGGGAAGGTTCTGTTTACCTTAATTGATTTCCTTTTATGATGAGTTCACCCGTCTAGTTGACTAAGGGAAGTCAGTTGGTGTTACCTTTTAGAATGTCAGTAAAGCTTTCAGTACTGTTTGTCACAGCATCTTTCTGGTCAAAATATCCAGCATTCTGCTAAACAAAAACATACCGTGATGGATAAGCAATTGTCTGATAGGTGAGGCCCGAAGGGGTATTGTAAATCTGAAAAAAAAAAAAAAAAAAAAAAAAAGCTTGAAAACCAAATACAAGTTTTGGAGCAAAATTGAGAGTAAAATGCTGTTTTCAGAACTGCAGTTTTCATGAATGATGATTATTACTCCTTTTTCCTTGAAATCAATAGCAAATGTATAATTTGTTTCAACCAGAGGAAAGCTAGGCTGGTACTGAGCATTTCTGGATACCTCACTGTTATGTTTTCATAAGAAATATTAGAGTGAAAATGTAAGGTTTTCACATAATAACAAAACAAACCCTCTCTTGATATTTTGGGAAGCTGTCCAAATACAGTAAAGGTTACTTGGATAGCTTTAACTTTGCCAGTGTATTGCTGCCAGGTTCTTACATCCAGTGTCGCTGACCTTGTTTTGGATAGTAATTCTCCTATGAATGGGTTTACAAAGCCTCAGATGAATTGTTTGCAGTAAAGCAGACTTCTCAAGTGGGAAAAGTTACTGTAGTTTTTGTGAGCAGTATGAAAGAATTCATACAAAATGAGTATTAGTGATACACACATCTTTTTCCAGTGGTTTTCACTGCTTGCTTCTCGGTGCTTAAGCCGTGAGAATCCTGTGACTGAAGCCTCTTGGACCCAAGGGGGCTGTGTCTCTGGAAATGTTATGAAATATTTAATCTGCATACCTGGAGAAGCATATGTAGACTACAGAGGTACAGTGCAAAACCATTGCCAATATGATCTTGTTACAATCATAGGATATTATTTTTTGGACTGACAACAGAACTTTCAACAGAAGCAGACAAGCTGCCCCCTCTAGGGACATGCTTAAGGTATTCCTCACTCTTGGTGGTTCTTGATTTTGAGCGATACGAGAATAGGTGAAATATAGATTCAGTAAAATTTGTTGAAAGTTGTCCAACAGATGCAGAAATTATTAAGGGAGAACAAAGAATGATTGCACAAGCTTTGCTTCTTTCGGAAAACTAATGAAAATGCAGGTGAAGTTCAGTTTTAACAAGGTTGCAGTGTATATTTCGCTTGTGGCATGTTTCTCTCTAAAATGGATGAGAACATTGTAATGCTTTCCTAGGAATGTTATTCTGGTTCTATTTTCTGTGTTATGATCTGGAAATATTTTGTCTGTTTAATTGTTGGACCTTATTCCACAACAATTCTTATTTTTATTCTTTTTTTTTCTCCAAATATTCAGTTAAATTCTTTATCATATATTTATAAATAGCTAAAATTGGCTTCATTTGTGCTAGTTCGTCTTTTATTGTCTGTGTGGATTGGAATGTGTGTTGAGCTTGTAAACCCTTTGGGTTACAAAGAGACCTAATGGTTTATGCATCCAGACTTTTTCTTTTTAATCATGACACTCATTTGGAATGAATATTTAAAAATAAGCACCATATATGGTCTGATGCCAGAGGCAAGCTCATGCTCGCATTTTAATGTGAGAGGTGATTAATGCAAAAATTATATGTATGTAATTGTATATACGAAGTATTTTGCTTCTTGTTAATATTGATGCTTCTTCCTTTGTGCTCTTAAACTGGTTAGAATTCTTATCTACTGATAGGCTAGAAGCATAATGAGAAAATCCAGTGTTTATGAAATTACTTTGCCTCTGAAATTGTCAACAAAGAGCTGTTCTCTCACTAGGCCATGCATATCAATTTTCTTGTGAAGCAGTGGAATTTTTTAGATTTTTGTACATCTATTCTGTTTTTTAGAATGTTAAGTACTTCTTTTGTGAAATATGAGATTCTAAGTAGGCATTGATTGTTCCACTTTGATTAAATGTAAATAATATTATTGGATTTCCCAGAAATTTTGGATTGCGTAGGCACATGATTATAATTCAGTAATGATCAAAAAAACACAAATAGCCCATTGGATTTCCTTTCTTCCTTAAAAAAAAAAAGTGATAGGAATATGGATTTCAGCCTCATGACTCCTACACTGGGAACTATGCTATTGACTGGAGTGGATTTTACCCCTTTCATTTATAATGCTATTGCTAGAAAAACATGGAAAGAAAGATTGCGATCTAAGTAACAGCCCTTTTGGTCTCCACTTAAGCCTTAATGTTTGTCATAAGTACAGAGGATTGGGCATGGATCTGGGGGCAATAACAGAACCATAGAATTGCTCAGCTTGGAAAAGACCCTAGCGATGATCAACTCCAACCACAACCTAACCGTACTACTGTGACTCTACTACACAGACATTCGTCTATGCCCTTCAGTACTGCAGCCTTCAACAGCGTATCAGAGGACTCCATTTGTTGGTATGTGTGTGTTAGCTTTGCCAAACTGTAGTAGTGATTTTTGACTTAGTAAAACCCAAGCTACTATAGTAGCAATTGATAATTGCTGTAATGAGCTATTTGTAGGAAGCATCGTAATGCTGATAGGTTAGAAATCCTGTTACTGGAAGGCAGCTGGGATGATCATCTGCCTGGTTTCCACATATGGTAAACCTTCTCTGGTTGCCCCAAAATAACTCCTGGACAGCTGCTGCTCTTTCAGCTGTTGCTGTGACTGATACAGAAGACACTGGGATTTTAGGGAGCCTCACTCTAACCTGTAGCACCAAGTACCCTCTGCTTGATCTGAGGCCATTTTGTGCTGGCTGTGTATGGTCCTGTCCCATGTGTGACTGCTGAGTTAAGATTAAATTTTCTTTTCTTTAAAAATCATTGATACTGTGCATTTTGTTTGATCTGCTCTTTTCACAACGAACTGCAGCAGTTACTCTTACAGGAGGGCTGATCTGAAAGTAATGCCTCCTAATTTATTATGTTGGCCCATGACATCAGAGGTGGATATTGATGGTATGACAGTAGAGCTTGAACCTTCCCACCAGTATCCCATTACACTTTGTTGCAGTGTGACAAAATGATGTCTGACATGGAAATGTATATGAAGCATAGGGAGTGGTATTGAATTCCTCCGTGTAGAAAAAATAGCACCTATTGGTGTTCATTGATGCTTGCTGAACATTTATGGAGGCTAACCAGTGGGTGTGAGAACAGTGAGGTGATGGTGGTGCATTTCAGGAGTGGTCACAGTGTCAGTGAGTAACCTTCACCAGTACAGATGTTTTTTATGGGTGCAGGCTCTTGTTCAACGCTGATAAAAATGCATAGCTAATGGTGGTGACTGTTGTAAAACAGAGTTCTGTAGCTGAGAATTTGTGCTATCAAAAAGTGCTATTGTGTCCTTTCCTTTAGTTTCCATGGAAATAAATAAAAGGCATTACTTTTGGAGCACACCATGTAGGTCGATTCTTGTGGCAGTTTATCAACAGTTATAACCCATGATTTATATTTAATCAATTTGATCTTGAACAGTGCACGATACTTTTTTCTGTACTCTTGAAGACTGATACAAACACATCTTCTGAACTCTCGGCAGGTAATACACACTGCTCAAGAAGTTGCTTTTCAGTACTGGAATTGATGAGAGACAGCGTAGAAATTGAAGTCAAATTCTGGCATATGCTGCTATTCCAGAATTCTGAAAGACAGACTCAGCTCGCTGTCTAACTCTGGAGATATTTGGGTGGGTGTACCTGCTCTTAACTCCCATTCAAGAATTGACAAATTTGTTAACAGCAGAGAGAAAAACAGTGTAATTTTTATGGAGCTTATAAAATGCAGTTTTCAATACGTACTATGAAACGAGAATGCTTCAGTTTTTTGCATAAATGGTAACGTGATTCAGACTTTCCAGCATCGTCTTCCCCCCAGAACATTCCCCGTCATGTGGTTCACCTTTCTTTTTTCTCATTCAACTTGGCTTTAGTGCAGCGCTGGCAATTGCTTCAGTGATTTTAAAAGAGGAAAAAAAAAAAAAATAAAGAGAAAACTGTTTCTCTAAGACTGGTCTCAAACTGTAGTTTCATTGTTGGAAGTTGTAGTGGTGTAGAGCCTGATCTGGTGTATTTGCTGGCTTGTTTTGATGATCTATGGGGAGTTCTGCTCTCATCTTCTGTCAGAGCTGATGAAAGGGATGCTTTGACAATAGGTAATGCAGAGCCTTTTATTTTAGTTAGGAGGTGGAGATGACGTGTGCACGTTTTTATTTGCAGTGTTAAGGCCAACTCCCTGAGCTGTGTTGACATTATTTTTGAGGTAGGGACTTCTTCCATTGAAAGTTTGAGCAATAGTTGATTAAAATTATGATGGGAGAGACGCTGAATCAATGTGAAAGTGCAAGATTATGGACTCCATATACAAGATGCATCTTTTATTTAAAATGTTGTGCTATTTTTCCACATTAAAGACATCAGAAATACAAATATCTCCCACTGCTCATAACACTGCTCTTGTTGTTTTCTGTTGTGATACTATCTACATTTGGCATGCATCCATGATGCAACAGCACACCTCATAGCTTGCACTTCATGGTTCATGCAGCTTACCACAGAGTATAAGACAAACATAAGGTTTTGCTGTACTCAAAGGGGTTTACATTTCAAATGCTCTCCCATTCCCTTGGCTAAGAACAGACAGCTTTACCCATGCCAAAAGCACTCTGTTTGATATATCATCTCTCCAAGACGCATTTTGGAAGGGTGCAACCCTTGATGCTGTCAAGGAGAGTTATGGCTACAACATTTATTGCTGTTACTTGTAAGATAGAATGGATAAAGCACAGGAGATACGCAGTAAAGATGCACAAGAAGTTCTTGTGCTACTCGTGTAGATGCAGTCATTGATTTTTATTAGTGGAAGGGACTGCCTTAAATATATGGACATAGCGTAGTCAATGGTTATGCTATTTGAAAGCTTCGCTAACAAGAAAAAAGGAGGAAAAAAGCCAGAAGATCATCTTAAGAGTTGTTCTAAGTGTGGCAATCCGGCAGTTACTGGTCTGAGCTGGAAATGAGCCGAAAGATTGAGCTAAAAAGATTTGCATGCTGTTGCTAGCCCCTCTTATCACAGTGATCTATCTTCAATTGCCACAGAAACAGTATCTATGTTTTGGGATATCTGTGGTGGTGAGTACTGTCTGCTGTTCCACACAAAGGAGCTGATGACTTCTCCCAGAAACTACCAGCAGCGAAATGCGTCCTCTTCTCAACGCGGAGAGCTCCTGCTGAGAAGAGGGTGGTACTTAACCTTTCTTTTCCTACAGTGTAGCAGAGAACTTGAATAGGTGAAAAACAACTGTCAAGAATTCAGTGGTATGTGCTGCTGTTATTTTAATGTTTTCATTAAACGTGATGGAGCCAGATTTCTGAAAGTATGGATCTTGAAAATTAACCCCATAATATAAAGCAGATAGTAACAGATGTGGAAAAACGTTATTTCCCATATTTCCAAGATCTAATTATAAGGCTTGTGCCATGACTGCAACACAATTTCAAGGCCACCCTTTGAGGTTGTTGCCATGTGACGATCTTGCATCAGCATCATACAAATGCTGAATGTCACCAGGAACGCTGAGAGACAGTATGCAATGGCTTCCTTTTCTTAGGCTGCACAAAACTGAAGATTGATTAAGAAACAGAAGAACTACGTGTGGATTGCATGCAGATAAATAAATAATAAATAAAAAACTCATAAAATAAATAAAAAACGTAAAAATAAATAAATAAAAAAAAAACCTTAAATTCATCAAAGCTTACCAACACAAAAAAATGAGAGAGATGTTGTCTGTAGCAGTGAGGAAGTCAACTATATGCTACTTGCCAGGGATGTCTCTGGTGAAGTATGGTTAACCCTTTAATTCAGTGACTGTGTAAGAGCAGCAAATACACCTGGTTGTTCCAGTGTATTCTTCCACTGTGCAGTGCTCGACTATGCCAATTGCAAGGAGTGCAGCTGGAATGAGATCGTTATGTCTTCGGTCTGTCACTGCTTCTCCATTCCCACAGAGCTGAACTGCCTTTGATAACAAACTTTTATTTGCTGAAACATCATAGAAGGCTGACTGTGTGGAAAGTCATCCTGTCAATGCTCTAGATTGTGACAATGCTTGTGTGTCATGTCAGGGTGTTCTGTCTCCTCAGCGTCTGTACCTACATGGGTGTCCTGGGGGAAGGGTACAGCCCCCATCAAAGCTGTTTGGGTATCCTACTCCTCTGCAGTTCCTTCTCCATTTTCCCTTATTGCTCTGGCTCACTTGTTCTCTTCCGCTGCACCACAGGAGTTATAAAACTCTAAAAATGTTAGAGTATGTTTTAAAAAAAAAATTTTTTAGGGTGTTCCTGACAAATGATCAGGTGATCATAGAGAATGACAAAAAAAGCTAATCTTTAAATTGCCTGACTGCTTGCTTTATTCTTTTTTCCCAACTTTCATGCTGATTTCTCTGTGATAATTTGAAAAGAAAGTTAGGTTCTTCTGTACTGTTTGACTGCCTATATGCATGATACTGTCCCATTAATAAATTTTTGGTGCAGAGCTTCCAAAAGAATGAACACAGAAGTCAGAGATAAGCAATATACGCACACAAAGTGATTAGGATAGAGCCTAGGCTTAACAGTTTGTGACCATAGTTTCAATTTATTGCCAGGCATCCTCTGTTATCACACTGAATGCGAATGCTTTGCCTTTCACAGAGCTCTAATTTTCTTGCATTTGCTTTGTCTTCTCAGATAAAATGGTTTTTTAACTGAACTAAACCTGGAACTTCATCAGTTAATTTACACACCCCAGCATTTTCCTAGAGATTCATTGAGTGGTGTGTTAAGTAATGGATAAATAAGATCAATGCAAACATTAAAGATGGAGTTCATGTACATACGAAAGAAGCCACAATTGAAAGAGTTTATAAATAGCCACCTATGAGGCACGTTGTGATCTTAGGAAGCTCCATGATCATGCAACTTCAGATTTGGACTACGGTCCATATGCTGTATCCAAGCACCTCAAACATTTTTGGTTTCACCATGTCAGGCCACTGTCTCAAGTTGTACAGTTAGCAGCCTGTCTGATTTATGTCCTGTGGAAAAGAAGTTTGAATCAGCTTATTAGATTTGGCAAAGGTAACTGTCCTGGGCATTAAGGCATTGCTCCTCTGAGAGGCAGAAGGAGACCCATTCCATGTACAGTGAATGTCCCTTTGCTATATCCAGCAGATTAAAGGACCTAGTTGGAGACATCTGGCACAAGTGGAAAAAGCCAAGCTGCTGTGACGTGAAAATGCCAAGTATGAGCAGAACTTTGGAGAATTAAGTAAAGCTACTTAGTCTTAAGTACTAGATTGATATGCAGATCTGTAAGAGACATAGAAGATGTAAAGATCTCATGTCCAAGTTGACTTAAACTAGTTAATTTGTAAACAGCTGCCCTCAACCCTTAAAAGAGTTAGGACAGTACCATAATATATTTGAATGACTCATTGAATGTTTCTCCCTCCAAATGTGCTTCCTTCTTCTCCATCCAAAGTCACTGCTACAAAAGAGCTTTCAATTGATCATGGAATCCTGAATTCTACTTTTTGGAAGCTGAGTTTTTCACTAGGATGTCTCACGTTAGATGCTCCCAATCATTCAAGAAGCCTTGGCATGGTATGAGCTGTATTTTTCTCTCTTTTGGAATAAAGCAGCAGAGAATATTGAAGGCTACAGAGGAGTACAGTAGTTGGGTTATAATGTATGAGGGAGCATTGTTTCTATTTACAGAAGATTTCTGGAATACTTTCTTAATCACTGTACGACTGTTTTCATGTATGTTAAAAATCTAACCATTATGTGAGATAAAGACAAAACAAACAGGCTGAAGAACCACAAGTAGTATGAATTGGTAAAAATTTAACAAAATAGTATTTGAAATGACTCAGCAAGTGCTATCAGGAGAACTGGAATATAGTCATAGTATAAGAAGCAAACAGAAATTACTTGTATTCATAGGCACTGTTGCTGTGTAATTACCAGAAGGCTGAGTCAAAACTGAGCAAGTCTGTCAGAAATTCAGCATGTGTCAGGAAATATTTCTTAGCTAATAAATAACGTGGCAGAAATCTCCCCTAAAGAAATTACCAGCTCCTTTGCATATCTGAATGATATGTAATGGGAATAAGTGAGCACAGAGTCAGCAATTGTGTGAAGAAAGAAGCCACATTATTCCTTTTATTTTTGGCTGTGCCTGGGGTCAGAAGTTCCTTTGTTCTTTCTTCACCTCCCATTACAGCAAACATAGTCTGCTTCTTTTTTCTCAAGGCTCTTTTTTACTGTCCAACTTTTAGAAAAAATGCAATACAGACAGACATTTTTATTTTATTTTAAAATGTGTCTGTGTTGGCTCATTATTACTATTTTCAGTACTTGCATGTTAATAAGTGTTGCCTTATCCTAAACTGTGATATTTTCAAAGGAAGAAAGCTCTTTAAAGAGGCAGGGTATTGGAGCTGTAATTTATTGAGTTAAAACTTCAAACAGTAATACTTAATGTGCATGCTGTTAAAGTACTAACCGTGCATCAAGTATTTACGGTGTATGAGGCTACTTATATAATAACGTGCTTTGTTGTTTATTGGTGCTTCCACAATTTTGTATACTACTGCTTTTTCAGATGTGGAACATCAACTCCCTCTGTTTTGCCTTTCCATTTTGAAGGTCTTTGAGGCCATTGTTTGCTTCACATTATCACTATTCCACCTAACACAGCACAGAGTTCTTCTATTGACTGTAGGTTTTTACAGCAGCAGTAAGTTAAATAACAGCAATAAGTACATGTGTAATGTTACATTTATAAGCACGATTCCTTTTACTGGAAGTATGAAACTGGAAGGGTGAGCAGAAGTATATTCAGATTGCTGTAAACCATGAGCTGAACTGTAACAAATCCATGATTGCTTCATGGTTGTCACTCTTCCGTTCACCATGACTGTATGGAATTTCACAGCAACAGCAGGGGTAGGACTTGGATCTGTGTGCATCACAATCTTGGCTTGTTGCCACTTGAGGAAGGGCTCTGCCTGCATTTAGTATTGATGCACGGGGCTGTACTAGCTCAGAGTGATATGTAGGAAAAGACAATTAATTGCTGTATTAGTACCAGTACTAACAGAAGATCTGGTGGGTTTTATTGGCTTTAGGACATTAAATTGCTTTATCCTTTCCCATTGGTTCATTTTACAGAAGACGGCATGAGAAGACATGCATGACAACGGTGCTGATACTTTAACGACATATCTTTTTTCCAGTTCATGAACAGATTTCTCTAATTACTGGAATCCTTGCATGTAAGATGCTTAGGGATGTTATCTGATCGTGTGGCATATGTTTTCACATGAGACCATGCAGCGAGTGTGCATTTGTGAATGGGATGATATGATAAAGCATTGATAAAGCACACTAGCTGATGCCGGTAAGGAGAGTACTAAGTTACTGCTGTGAGTCAAGAATCCTATGACTTTCTCCAGTGCTCTGTTCTAAGGCCAAAAACACACAATTCGTTCAACTAGTGTAAGGAAATATGATGTGGAAGCCCTGTAGAAGGGAAAGACTTCACAAAGGGTTTTTCTTCCTCATTCTCACTCTTTCTGCAGGGAATGCTCTTATACGTGTGTTTAGGAGAAGCAAGACCTGCCCAAATGATTGGGCTATGATTACTTATAGAGACATGCAGGATGAGAGATGCGGACTATTAAGTTCTCATCGTATCTGCTATTTTTTTTCTTGATTGTTGGTCACATGGTGTTTTTGACAGCACTTTTAGTACTCTTTACGAGTTGACAGTGATTGCAATCTTGGCCTCTTCATCCCATTCCTTCTCAGTAAGATAGTAGGCAACATTTCTGATTTCCCTGGTGTCCTTCTGCTTCCTTGTCTGGATATTTTTTGGCTCCAGTCCTGTTCTTTATCTTCCTGTCATCTTCTCTTTGTGATTTTTGCATCTTGTTTACCTAAACTGGACCTTTTGAGAAAAAGCATATAGAAGGGCTGTTACCTTGGGAATTGTTTTATTTGGGAATCCCATCGATATGTGACTTCTCTTATTCCTTCTTTGAATGTTTATTTTGGTGCTTTCACAACACTTGTGCATTTCCATTCAAAATTCATTCAAACTATTCTTTGTAGTCCTCTTACGGATATGAACGCATTTAAGCGATGCATGGGACAAAACAACGCCTTTTGCCAATGCACAAGCAAGTTCCATTATCCCTTTCAGTTCCGTAGTCCTTGAAAATATGAGATGTGTCATAAAACCTACAGGCATATTCTGTGCCCTCCCTCCTGTTAAGAAAATACCAATTTAATTGAGCAAAGCTTCTAATGAGCAGAAGCGTCTATGTTCCCTTATGATAAGCACAGCACTTGAAATTCATGTGTCATGTCTTGTATGTTTGTCTTTTATGGCCCCTCATTAATTGGAATCTGCATGAAAAATAAAACCTTTCTGCTTCCCACAAATGCATCACAAAATAAGAAAAAACTAGAAAAAAAGTTACTGACTTTGTTTGCTTATTTTGTAGCTAGATCATCTGAGAGATGGAGGAAGAATGCATGTGTATTATATACAGTGTAGATAACATATTATTTAGAAAAAAAATCCTTTTTTTAGCAGGTTGGAGGGTATCTATTTTTTTAAGAGGCATATCAGTGTCAGAAATGAGTGTTGTAATACCTGGCTTGAAATAACAGCTGATCTTCTGAGAGTTGCTCACCCAGTCATATGTGGTGCTGTGATTTTTGTTTCTGTCTTTTTGGCTTGGGCTGTTTGTTGGGGCTGTGAGCGTTCTGTTTCTTTGATTGGTTAGAGTTAGCTGGTTGATTGTTTTCCTGAAGAAATTTGTCATAATGAACTGAAATAGGCTGAATTGCTGCTTGAAAAAAACACACAACAAAACAGAGGAGGGGGGAAGGGAGTTATTTAAAGTAATGTTCCTCTCGGTAGAGGATTTTTTTTCTTGTAATGTGTAGCTGATAGTAGATCATGTTCCTTTTCTGTTTACAGAATCTTGTGTATTCTGATTAGCCTTTAATTTTCTAGAGATGAGGTTACAAGAAGTATGTGTTGAAGATACTTTTTTTTTTTTTTTGGCTAAACAATACAGAGATTATTTGAAGTGCGTGGAAAAATATGAAAATTAATAAGTAAAAGATGCTTTTAATGCTTCTATGAACTTTTTATTCTGTGTACTGTGAGAAAGGGAGCCTCACTGGGTATGGCCTTTCCCTTCTGAGGTCTATTTTTGCATTATAATTTGGGTCATAACTTTTTAGAACCTACGTATCTGAAGCTAGTTGCTTATTCTAGCCATATTAATTTTAATTCTCAATTTGACACCCTTTAATTCTTAATTGTGAGACCCTGTTTTACAGAAGTATTAGGAACTTAACAAAATCTTGTGGTTTTGCTGAGTGTTTATAAAAGTGTCTCTATGAAAACGCAGACTCTCCACATTTGTGTCTGCTCTTTTTTCCACAGTCCTGTTTGGGTATTGAAAAGGAAAGGAAGTAGTAACCTTACTGTAGTGTCTTATTTGCAGTACGTCTCTTCAGGCCTAAATCTCCCTTTCTGTAACTCTCCACAGAACAAAATCAGGTACCATCATAGGAAGCATGATGTAACTTGCTTAAATCTGTTTTCTCAGAACAGTATGTATCTTCTGTTTGAGACTTCAATTCTCTTTCCTGGGGCCATAATTCCACGTCACAGCGCTGCTGTTTTGACATAAAAATGTGAGACTTTTGACCGAATAAGACTATGTATGTGTGTTTCTATGAGAACTATGTTGTAAAAGTCAACTCCATAATTCATAAAATTCATCACTTCTCTGTTCGTAAAGTAAAAATGAAACTATACTGCATCCAAATGTGGAATCCTCAGTACAGGAGAGACATGGACCTATTGGAGCGCATCCAGAGGAAGACCACAAAAATGGTCCTACGGGTGGAATGTCTCCTCTACAAGGAGAGGCTGAGAGAGCTGGGGCTTTTCAGCCTTGAAAAAATAAGGGTACAGGGAGACCTGAGAGCAGCCTGTCAGTATCTAAAGGGGGGGCTGTAAGAAAGAAGGGGACAAACTTTTTAGCGGAGTCTATCTGGATAAGAGAAGGGTAGATGGTTTCAAACTGAAAGAGGGGAGGTTTGGATTGGATATAAAGAAGAAGGTTTTTGCAGTGAGTGGTGAGACACTGGCACAGGTTGCCCAGAGAGGTGGTGGATACACCGTCGCTGGAGACATCCACGGTCAGGAGGGACTCTGAGCACCCTGATCTACCTGTGGGTGGCCCTCTTCATTGCAGGGGAGTTGGACTAGATCACCTTTAAGGGTTCCTTCTAACTCAGAACAATTCCATGATACTATGATGGAAGCATTACATTGTACTAATTCTTCGTGCCCATGAACATGACGTTTGTGTTTGTGTGTGTAGTGTGATCAGTGTGAACTTAAATCAACCCTATTGAATTGGAAGGAAAGAACAAGATTATTATTGTAGTATTGGTTTTTAAATATTGTAAGGATGTGCTTAGTCATTGGAAAGAATATGAATAGGAGGTAAAATCTACAAAAAATTGTCTTCTTGTTTAATACTGACAAGAAGCGGTCAGATCTAAATGATCTCTAGGTGGAGACTGTAGCCCTAACTGTCTCCCAGCACAGAAGGAACATATTTAATTTGCTTTTTGATGAATTCCATGAAGTGCTGTTTTGCCTGCATTTTCTGTCCTAGAAGAATTTTTAATTTTGTTTGGTTTGCTTTTGGACTACAAGTATGGGTAGTGTTGGAGTTTCCTGTACAGGCTGGACGTTGACAGGTTAGTTAAAGCAGGAATTTTTTCCTCAGTAGCTCTGTGAACTGTTGGGAAAATTATCATTTCTTTTGAAAATGATCTTTCGTTTCCCAGAGCTGTAATTTAGCACTGAATGTTGGACAAATGACAGGTTATAGGACTGCTGGCTGAAGAGACATCGTTCCTACTTTTAAAAATGTTTGAGAGGATAAAAACACCATGACTCTTTAAGTGTGACACTGAGGAAGTACTATGAAATTTTACCCCGAATAGTCATCCCTTCTAAAAGTTGGATGCAAAAAAAGAACCAAACAAACCAAAACCAAAGGAGAACTGAGTGTGTAGTTCTCTGGCATTGAACACAGGGAGAGGGTCTGAGCGTTGCATGAAAGGTAACGGTTCTTTTGCAGAAGAATAACTATTAGTTAGGGTAGTGGATCTGGTCTTAAGCAGGACCTTTTCTTTGTACCTGGCTACTGTATGCTGTTCTGCAGCTGGCAGATGTCTCGTTACTTTTTATTGCCCACTGCTGTCAGAGAATTGACAAGCTTTCCTGGAGGCATCGGGGACGATCGTGCTCTTGTAGTCATTTTGCTAAACAACGCGACATCTGCTGTCTGTCTGTGGCATTGCAGCATTTCAGCGTGGGCTGCTGAAAAATGCAAGCACTCAGTGGAATTACACAGCTGACTTTCAAATGGAGCACCCTCTACTTGGAAACTCATTTGTTTTCTTAAAAGCATTTAAAACTAAAACATCAGGACGTATAATTTCACTCTGAGTTGAAATTTTTCTCTGAAGCACTGAAAGATTCAATACATCTAATTCCTTTCATTTCCACCTTTGAGGAAATAACTGCTTAGAATTATAGATCGGAGGGGAAAAACGTTGTGAGTAAATAAGTAATTTTTGTCTACCTCCTTTGCTTACTGTAAGTGCAAAAGCAGAAAAATGCCCCCAAATAAGCTACCTTTATCAGGTACCTAATTAGCTGAGCTCCTGTGCTTCAACATAAGACAGATTATGAATGGGATGATGAAAAAGGAGTGCTTTTATAGCCTAATTTTTAGATGAAGAAAAAACTCACATTTGATCACAGCCGTTGATTTTTCTTGACAGCACCACAGCTTGTGAATTGTTCCTCATTAATACAGCTATCTGAAACCAGGTGTTTTCATTTCACGTTTTAAGTGGTTTTCAGCTTTTTCTGCTGCTTAATGTGGTATAGCTTTGTCCATGTTACCAAATACTGTGACCTAGCAGGAGTGGATCTGTGAAGTAGTTGACTGAGGATGTGGTACTCAAGCTGTATTAGTTTAAGGATTTTATGCTAGGCTACTTCCAGTCTCGTGCCAGCAACAGAACACCCTTAGCATCCTTTAGCATGTCCTTCTGGGCTGCATCTTCTGCTTTTGTTTCATTGTAAGGGAGTTGGGTTTGTGCCCTTTCTGATTGCTTTGTCGTATAGCTCAACCTGCAGTAAGCAAGAATGCTTAGGGAGTTCATGTCAAAAGAATGAAAGTGGTTCTCTGAATTAAAATGCTGATGTAAACTCATTCATTGACTTCTCAGCTGGAGCTGAAGCTGCCTGTTTCCTTGCTTTCTTCCATATTGATTCACCAAAAGCAATGGAGATTGAATTTCTGGGACATATGTCATGGTAGCTCTAGGGTTTCAATTGATAATGTTACTGCTATTAGCATACTGATTGAACTTTTTACCCATAAACTTTTGATTTTGTATACCTCCAGGTCCTTCATATTACTCATAAAGGGAAATAATTTTAGACACTTATACAAAATCTCTTGATCTTAAAGATGGCACTAAAAACTAAACAGGAAATATAGCGTGTCATTATGAAAAAAAAAAATCCAAAATGCATAGATCTGATTCATTAATCTTTGTTATTGGCATTTAGACAAGATTATTGAGCTACTGTGGTAAAATATTAATGAGAACTGAGGTATTGCTTAGAAGGAAATATTTTCACTTGAATTGGGCTGTTGAATGCTGCTTCTGAGTTCACCGTTACACAGCAAACCAATGATAAACTCAACTTCTCCTTAAATTCTACAGATTTGTACTTTAGGTGCCTGATATTTCCCAAAGACATATAAATATTAAGACATCTAATTTAGGGATACTGATAATATAATTTGGATGTTACAAGAGCAATAGAAGCACTGAGAAAATGTTGAGACCTTCAAATGAGCTCTGAAAACTACAAAAAAAATATTTTTACTGATAAAGTATTTTAGTATCAGAAGTATTAAAATAATATTCTCCCATAGAACAGTTTATATTTCAGTTTTTCAAGCCTGATAAAACTCTATCGTTGCTGTGCAAATGCAGTTTTCCTCCTGAACTCTTTTGTGTAATTATTTGCCCGTCACTTTAAGTATTAGAAGAATGACACGTAGCGTTTGATCATATTATTGAATATGGCTTTGAAGATGACAGACATACCTCAAGGTATATTGCACATTCAGCATTACCTCTTCTGAAGTATTTAGACGCCAAAAAAGACACAATTCGGTCTATAAAGTTTTGCTTTGCTTCACACTAGTGCTTTATAGTATTAACCTCGAGAGGTCTTACTGTGAATTCTTGTTTCCATGTGAGTACGTGATAAGGTCTCAACAATTAAAGTATTACAGGATATTCTGTTTGATTGGATATAAGCTACGCCCGGCATCTGCTTACTAAAGTTTTTAAGCTGTTTGTCACCACAGGGTGCTTGAAAGGCACCTCAGCATAGCTGACCTACCTGATCTGTATCTGTATTCAAGAGCTGCTTGGTAATTGCCTGAACGTGTGATTTACGTCCAGTAGCGGTTTGAGCTGTCCTTAAATAGGCACGTTCGTTTTCATTAATGCCTCCAGTGTTACTGCACAACTGTACAATTTTCTTGTGAGTGATAAGAAGGTGGTATTTTATGTCAACTTCACTTCACAAAGTTCTCACACAGCTTTGGCTTTTATTTCAAAACAAGGAAGTTCCTGGCTTTCGTAGTTTCAGATACAGTTTGAGAGATGAAATTTTAATGCTTTGAAATCTGAAGGTGTTACTGAGGTAAAACAGACAAGCAGCACTTTATTCCCCTTCCCAGCTGGTGAGGCCCCTTCTTTCAGTTCTAGAACACTGAGGCTGTTAGACTATTAGTTCCTGTTGTTCAGTTACTACGTAGGCAGAAATAAAACTGATTGCCATTGCTTAAGAGGCATTTTATAGGAACACAGTTTTCTCTAGGTTTTTTTTTTCCCTCACATCTGTATTATCTAAAGCTTCAATTTCTTATTAAAACAGTTTTCATATTTATTGTCAATTTCAATACATTTCACCATATCTTTGTTCCGAAATCCATTTGTAGAAATCTTTACCTACGGAGATAAAATACAAGTTTAAGGTCAGCTGTAGCAGAAGCAATATTAACAAATTTATTTAATCTGTTTAAGTCTGTTCAAAAAGTAAAATATTCCTTTAACCAATGTATGTAAGTTAGAAAATAAATTTCACGAGTTTTAATATCTAGAATATAAGTTCGTTTTTCCACACAATGATAAAATGCATAAACTGTATGAAATACAAACAATTTATGTCCATATTTAGCATTTTATCAAGTTCCAACCCTTCAAGAATAAGTGCATTTTCTTTAAAAGCTGGTTCTTTTTAGAGAAATCAAATTAAAAACGATTTTGCTTGGTGCCAACAAAATACAAAGTCAGTCATATGCACTGTAGAACTAATGCATAGAATGCAAAAGAAACTCACTATTAGGGTAGATAAGAGGTAAGAATTACAGTTCTGGCCAAAGAATCAGCCACTTAGGTCATCATTTACCTTGTAATTATAACATTATGTCAAAATTATAGCTAATGTAGGATCATGTTATTCTTAACACTGTACTAGACATTTTTCGCATATTATAGAAGAGATATAAATAGTCTTCCTGTACTGAGTGGATCTGCCCTTTATCTCCGGCTTTGTCATTTGTAATACGCACAGAAATTGCACTTGAGCTGTCTTCACCTGATGTACCAGAGCAACTTCTAATAACTGCAGTATATTTTAAGTTTCTTTCAATAGAGTTGTGTAAAAAATACCATTTTGCTATTCAGTGTGGCTCAGCATTTCCATAACACAGTGCAGACGCAATAATTTTTAACTTTGAAACTTTGGGGCAAGTAAAGGCAACTTTCAAGACCAAGTTATAGCCTCCCTGAAAAATAGTCTTTGCAATATGAGCTCAGCAATTAGTGTGAAACAAATGTTGGATCAAATTCAAGCCAATTGATTTCAGCACGTTCTCTATGTTTTCAAATGCTTTCCATGTAGATTCATTGTTGTCTTGAAAATGAAGGATTTACCTTCCCTTTTGGCTGTGCAACAGTATGTAATCGCTGCAAGCATTTCCTATGTCTGTAATCTATAGTTTTAATCAGCAGCAGCAGCAGCAAAAAAAAAAAAAAAAAAAAGCAAAAAAAAGCAACAAAACAACAAAAACTCACAAAACCAACACATGAACACATCCAAACTCTATTCAGCCATTTTTAAAAATCTTATCAATTGAAAAAGTAGCTTATATATCTAATCTTGGTTGCAAACAAAACTCATGGTACGAAGATCTATCCTCATAGCTATGGATGAATGTTTCAAAAAACAGTGTTGTGGAATTTGCTGTCAAAATCAGCCAATCTGTGTGAATCACTATAGCTAATAATAATGTGATACATTTTCTATAATACTGGCTCTTTCTGTTGCCCTTCAGATAACTGCATTGTTATGTCCTATATTTTTGCATCTCCTAGCAACAAGAGCAAAGTTTTAAAAAGTTTTATTTTTAGAAAGGTGCTGGAATTGTTTTCACAATCATTATATTTCTATGCTGTTTTGCTGACAGCACCCTGTGAGCAAACTCTTCTGCGTGAAGAATGATTAAATGTTAACCATGGGGTTAATGCAGTCATAGAATCATAAAACCATAGAATGTGTTGGAAGGGACCTCAAGGATCATTAGGTTCCAACCACCTGCCACAGCCATGGTTGCAAACAGCTAGATCAAGTACTAGATCAGGCTACCCATGGCATCATTCAACCTGTCCTTGAATACCTCCAGGGCTGGAGCACCCACAACCTCTCCGGGCAGCCTGTGCCTATACCTTATCACTCTCTCTGTAAAACACTTCCACCCTAATGTCTAATCTAAATCTCCCTTCCTTTAGTTTAAAATCATTTTCCCTTGTCCTATCACTATCTACCTGTGTAAAAAGTTGATTTCTCTCATGTTTCTAAGCTCCCTTTAAATATTGGAAAGCTGCTATAAGATTTTGCAGTAGCCTTCTATTCTCCAAGCTAAACAAGCCCAGTTCCTTCAGTCTGTCTTCATAGGAGAGGTGCTCCAACCCTTTGATTATGTTTGTGGTCCTCCACTCCAAAAGCTCCACATCTTTCCTGTGTTGGGAATCTCAGACATCAATGCAGTACTCCAGCTGGGGCCTTGTGAGTGCAGAATAGAAGAGAACGGTCATCTCCCACTCTGCTAACCACCCCTTTTTTGATGGAACCCAGGATACCATTGGCCTTCCAGGCTGCAAGTGCACACTGCTGGTTCATTTAAAGTTCTTCGTCAACCAGGACCCCTAATTCCTTCTTGGCTGGGCTGCACTCCAGGAGTTCTTCTCTACTTCATATAAGTACCTGAAATTGCCTCAAAGCCAAGTGCAAAACCTTGCAGTTTGCTGTGTTGAACCTGATTAGGTTTGCAATCTCCTGATCCCAGTTTCTACTGGTATTGTATCTGCTGTGAACCTGCAGCTTACATGGCCACTGGATTCTAAATATTGTGCCTCATATGGGCATGCTAAAATGTAATGCTTTACAAAATAGGTACTGTAGTAACAAAATGTATAGTGCCCAAAGCATTGCCTTTAGAGAGTGCATCCTGATCTGCAAGGCAAGAGGCAGAGAATGACTGTCGTTCACATCACTTTGCCCTTGTAGAGCAGATTGTCTGCATCCATGTTGCAGTGTATTCTTTGCGTAGATCTCTTTTGAGTTCCAAGACCTTATTAATTTTCTTTCTTTATATGATTTGGAAAAACTGCTACGGTTCAGCCAAATGTATGGTGTGTTTCCTGAAGTATTGTATGATGGCAGTGCCTGAAGGCAGCAAACCTGCTGAGATAGTGCTGGGAGTTTCTAAAGGAGCTCAAGAAGCCAGAAGCAATCTCATCCATGCTGTCTGCAGGGAATGGTCCCTGTAGTGAATTGGCTTCAAAGCTTCGCCTAATTCTGCATCAGAAAGGCCTAGCTGGCTCATTCTGAAAGGAAGCCCAGGAGCTCCAAGATGTGTGGACTATAAAGATCACAGATCTGGAACATGCAAGGGAGCAAAGTTATTAAACAGTACTGTTACATAGGTCGTCATTCTAAGTGCAGCTCCACTGATTGAACTAGCTTTTCTAAATATGTATTTCAAAAGTATTCTTTTTGTTTTGATAATACATGAAGTTAAATTTATATAGGTGTGCTTGTATACATGTTTATGTAAAAATATACTTCAGCTGTTTTTCCCTTTAGTATCTATATCGGTGATCAGGATGAGGGGATCAAGTGCAGCCTTACTAAGTTTGCGGACAACACCAAGGTTGATCTGTCTAAGCGTAAGGAAACTGCATAGGAATCTTGTTAGGCTGGACAGACTGGCTGAGGCCAATTGTATGGGCTAAGTGATGTGTCTTGCACTTGGGTCACAATAACTTCATGCTAAACTTTACTGCCTGTGGGCTAGGGGAAGAGTAGCTGGAAGGCTGTCTGATAGAAAAGGATCCAGGGGTATTTGTTGTCAGACAGCTGAATATGAGCCAGTAGTGTGCTCAGATGGCCCAGAGGGCCAACATCATCCAGTGCATCTACGCTGATGGCGTAGAAGCTGATGATGGTGTCTATCTCAGAGCCACTGCTCTTCAACATCTTTATCAGTGATATAGGCAGTGGGATCGAATGCACCCTCAGCAAGATTTCTGATGACATCAGGCTGTGTGGTGCACTTGACACAATAGAACGAAGGGATGTCATCCAGAGGGACATGGACAGACTTGAAAAGTGGACCCACGAGAACCTGATGGGGTTTTAACAAGGCCAAGTGCACAGTTTGGGTTTGCACTTGGGTTAGGCAGTCCCAGATATGTGTACAGACTGGGAGAACATTTCATTGAGAGCAGCTCTGTGCAGAAGAACTTGGGAGTTTGTGGTGGATGAAAAGCTGTGTGTGAGCCAGCAGAGGGAGCTTGCCACTCAGAAGGCCAGCTAATTGTGGGCTGCATCAAAAGAGGGGTGGCCAGCAGGGCAAGTCAAATTATTGTCCCCCTCCTCTCTGCCCTTGTGAGGCTCCATCTGGAGTACTGCATCCAGGTCTGGGGCCTGCAACACAAGAAAGATGTACAGTTGGAGTGGGTCCAGAGAAGGGCCATGAAGATCAGAGGTCTGGAGCACCTCTCCTATGAAGACAAGCTGAGTGAGCTGGGCTTGTTCATCCTGGAGAAGAGAAGGATGCAGGAAGACTTCAATGCAGCATTCTGGTACTCAAAGGGAGTTAACAAAAAGCAAGGCGGCCAACTTTTTACATGCTTTGATAGTGATAGAACAAGAGAGAATAGCTTTAAACTAAAAGAGGGAATACTGAGGTTAGATGTTAGAAAGTAATTCTTTACTCAGAATGTGGTGAGGCAGTGGCACAGCTGCCCAGAGAAACTGTGGATGCCCCATGCCTAGAGGCCCTTAAGGCCTTATTGGTTGGGCAACCTGGTATGGTGTTTGGCAGCCCTGCTGACGGCAGGGGTTGGAACTGGGTAGGCTTGAAGTTTCTTTCAGCCCAAGCCATTCAAAGATGCTGTGGTTCTGAGATTCTGTTAAGCTCCTCTGTGCTCAGCTCTGGTGAGGCTGCACCTGGAGCACTGTGTTCAGTTTTGTGCCCCTGCTGCAATAAATACATTGAGGTGCTGGATCATGCCAAAAGAGCAGCAATGAATCTGTGAAGGGTTTGGAGATCAACAGGTCTTAGGAGGAACAGCTGGAGGAACAGGGGTTATTTAGCCTAGAGAAAAGGAGGCTCAGGGAAGAGCTTATCACTCTCTACAACTACCTCAGAGGAGGTTGTCGAGGGTTGGGATTGATGTCTTCTCCCAAGTGACAAGGGAAAAGGAATTGGCCTCAAGTTGTACCAAGAGAGGTTTAGGTTGGATATTAGGAAAAATTTCTTCACAGAGAGGGTCATGGAGGTTTGGACCAGGCTGCACAGGGAAGTAGTTCAATACCATCCCTGGAGGTATTTAAGAAACATGTAGATGAGGTGCTTAGGGACATGTTTTAGTGGTAGACTTCACAGTGCTAGTTTAATGGTTGGACTTTATGACAATCTCAGAGGCCTTTTCCAACCTAACGGGTTCTGTGATTCTATGACGGATCTTTTCATTTTATACTATCATTGAGATCTAATACATAAAATTGTTGCAGAAATTAGTCTTCCGTGTAGGAAACTCAGATGTGTTTCATAATTGCTTTTAAAGGCCTGAATATTCATGAAATGACTTTCAGTCACTCATATACTGTCTCACTGGTGAAGCAATTCTGTTCGGTCAGCAACAGTTTCAGTCTAAAGAACAAAAGACTCCTTCACCTTAATTGTTCTCTGAGGCTCTTATCCAACATTTGTCCTACTCTCAGAAGACCTACTGTGCAAGTTACTAGAGGTTAGCTTTACTTCTGCTCTGGATTTATATTAATGATGCGTAAAGAATCAAATTATCTTAAGAGACACTAGAATGTCAACGCTGAGTTAGGAGATACATGTTCTTCCTTTCTTTCATTCCTCTTGTCTCTAACACCAGTCAGCATTTGGGCAAGTTCTTACATGCAGATGTGTCCATAACTGCACAGCCCTCCTTATCCATTGTGGAGAGAAGACACTCAGCATCGTTATTCTCTTTTCCTACTTTTTATATAAGATCTGACATCCATCCCGCTCCCCTGAAAATGATGAACATAATCAAGTTTAAAATGGAAGTGTTAATTATGTGCATTTGAATAAGGTCAGTCTTTTCAGCATATTTATTTTCTTTACAGAGGACCTTCTAAATATCTTATATTTATTATTTCTGCATCTCTGCCCAGTTGCTAAATGAAAGGTGATGACAATGATGAGAGCAGAAAGAGATTACGAAGATTAAAGTTATCATACAGAGAAACAAGGAAAAATTCATTGAAGTTCTCCACAGTTTGAGGAAATGAGGAGGGAGGACTTAGAAACCCTATGCCCATTGCTCTTTTTCTGTAGAAAGACCGCACCTTAGGGGATAGTTTATAAATGAAGAGTAAAGGGCTACCCAAAATACAGGTTGGTTTGAAGGCATTCAACTTACTTTGAGCAGAGGACTGGATTAGGTGACCTCTGGAGTTCCCTTCCAACTTAAGTTATTTTACAGTTCGACTGAAATGTTAAGTCCACACGTGAAAAATTTGGATTCTGTAGTAGGTGCTTTTGTCAAGGTCTCCTTTGGAGGCTAATTTCTAAGTTTTGTTCAGCTTTGATGATACCTTTCGTACTCCATGTGTAATGGTGTTTAACTCTAATGCCATTCTTGTCTAATACCCACATTAATCTCTATAGCAATTTTCCAATGATCACGAATACTCCTATGTGAAATAACCTAAATCCACAGCTGCCTTCCCTGTTTAAAAGTGACTGACACCATATTATTCTACAAGAACTTTTCTTCTATATCAGGTAAAGAGAAGGAATTTGGGGAAAGCACCTTTCCCTTCAATTTATATAGCACTCACTCAGCCTTATGAAACCCAGGGGAAACAGATAATCCTTGTATGTCTAAATACTGTAGCA